>NW_024057946.1:25000-37382 GCF_016432855.1 Salvelinus namaycush | reverse complement strand
AGAGTGTCAACACCAGAGAATGTTAATAACAGTGTCAAAACCAAAGCGTGTTAATAATGTAGAGAGTGTCAACACCAGAGAGTGTTAATAACATAGAGAGTGTCAACACCAGAGTGTTAATAACATAAAGGGTGTCAACACCGGAGAGTATTAATAACATAGAGAGTGTCAACACCAGAGAGTGTTAATAATGTAGAGAGTGTCAACACCAGAGTGTTAATAACATAGAGGGTGTCAACACCAGAGAGTGTTAATAACATAGAGAGTGTCAACACCAGAGAGTGTTAATAATGTAGAGAGTGTCAACACCAGAGAGTGTTAATAATGTAGAGAGTGTCAACACCAGAGAGTGTTAATAATGTAGAGTGTCAACACCAGAGTGTTAATAACATGGAGAGTGTCAACACCAGAGAATGTTAATAATGTAGTGTCAACACCAGAGAGTGTTAATAACGTAGAGAGTGTCAACACCAGAGTGTTAATAACATAGAGGGTGTCAACACCAGAGAGTATTAATAACATAGAGAGTGTCAACACCAGAGAGTGTTAATAATGTAGAGAGTGTCAACACCAGAGAGTGTTAATAATGTAGAGAGTGTCAACACCAGAGAGTCTTAATAATGTAGAGTGTCAACACCAGAGAGTGTTAATAATGTAGAGTGTCAACACCAGAGAGTGTTAATAACGTAGAGTGTCAACACCAGAGAGTGTTAATAATGTAGAGTGTCAACACCAGAGAGTGTTAATAACGTAGAGTGTCAACACCAGAGAGTGTTAATAACGTAGAGAGTGTCAACACCAGAGAGGGTAAATAACGTAGAGAGTGCCAACTCCAGAGAGTGTTAATAACGTAGAGTGTTAACACAAGCTGTGACATGGATAACCAGGAAGCATATTGGCAACGTAAAACAACAAAGAGGGAGGACATCTTTAAGTGAGGGCCGATCATGAAGAGGAAGTTCAGACTAGGACCATACAGATGGATGGACAGAGGAAATCATACTGGCATTCAGGACGGAGGACATAAGAGTCATCTGCACGAAATACGTGTGTGTGTGTGTGTGTGTGTCTGTCTGTCTGTGTCTGTCTGTCTGTCTGTCTGTCTGTCTGTCTGTCTGTCTTGTCTGTCTGTCTGGGGGGGGGGGGGGGGGGGGTCAGTGCTTCAGCCCCAGCCTGAGAGCCCGTAGCTCTGACGGACTTATCACCTCTCCCCAGGTCCGCATCCCAAATGGAATCCTATTCCCATAATAGTGCACTACTTTTGACCAAGGCCCAATGGTGATGGTGTGCCATTTGGGACACAGCTCTCACTCCAGCCAGTCCTATTGGTCCAGTGACAAACTGCAGCCGTCACAGACAGTAAACATTACATCAATGATGCATTCTGTTTTCCACTTTAGAAATGGACGGGGGTTTTATGCCTGCAGAATGTGACGGCATAAATTAGCACCTCTATTCATCCAGGAAGTAGGTTTTCTTCTACATGATGTTTTTGTAGTCCGCCTCCCTTCAACACTTTGGTGCCAAGTTGGGGAATACAGAATCTCTCTCTCCTTACTGATGTAACCTATTAAACAGATGATGTCACCATGTGAGCATGTCACCGTTTCTCCTCAAGGCACCACTCATTACCACGGGAACCAGTCCCATGGAGATGAGAGGTGTTTTGAGGAGAAATGATTCACGCAGTTCTTCTGAGAATCACTTTTACTGATTATATCAATTATATTAGCATCCTGTTACTGTCTCAGTCTGTGGCAGTCAGAGAGACTTCTGATGATGCTGTCATTATTATAGAGATGAGCTGCTACTGCTGTGTGTGTGTGTGTGTGTGTGTGTGTGTGTGTGTGTGTGTGTGTGTGTGTGTGTGTGTGTGTGTGTGTGTGTGTGTGTGTCTACTTCTCACAGCATCACTCCAAACCTCATCATAGAACATTACAGAGAGGAGAGAGAGGTAGAGAGAGAGAGAGAGAGAGAGAGAGAGAGAGAGAGAGGGGAGAGAGAGCGAGAGAGGGGAGAGAGAGGGGAGAGAGAGAGAGAGAGGGGAGAGAGAGAAAGAGAGAGAGAGGTAGAGAGAGAGAGGTAGAGAGAGGTAGAGAGAGAGGAGAGAGAGGAGGAGAGAGAGAGGTAGAGAGAGAGGTAGAGAGAGAGGTAGAGAGAGAGGTAGAGAGAGAGGTATAGAGAGAGGAGAGAGAGGAAGAGAGAGAGAGGAAGAGAGAGAGGTAGAGAGAGAGAGAGGTAGAGAGAGAGAGGTAGAGAGAGAGGAGAGAGAGGAAGAGAGAGAGAGGAAGAGAGAGAAAGAGAGGTAGAAAGAGAGAGGAGAAAGAGAGAGAGAGAGAGAGAGAGAGAGAGAGAGAGAGAGAGAGAGAGAGAGAGAGAGAGAGAGAGAGAGAGAGAGAGAGAGGAAAATAAAGAGAGTGATGTGTCAGAGAGAAAAAGAGTGAGAAATAGAGCGTGAGAAATCCAAGCAGCCCTAGAAGCTACAGCTCCTCACATATCAATTACAGAGTTGGAGAGCTGCTCTCATCTGCTTCTGCCTCTCCTCCTCTCTTCTGCCTCTCCTCATCCTCCTCTCTTCAGCCTCTCCTCCTCCTCCTCTCTTCTGCCTCTCCTCTCATCCTCCTGTCTTCTGCTTCTCCTCTCCTCCTCCTCTCTTCTGCCTCTCCTCCTCCTCCTCTCTTCTGCCTCTCCTCCTCCTCCTCTCTTCAGCCTCTCCTCTCGTCTGCCTCTCCTCTCCCCCTCTCCTATCATCCTCCTCTCATCTGCTTCTCCTATCCTCTCCTCTTGCTCTCATCCTCCTGTATTCTGCTTCTCCTCTCCTCTCCTCCTCTCCCCCTCTCCTATCATCCTCCTCTCATCTGCTTCTCCTATCCTCTCCTCTTGCTCTCCTCCTCCTGTATTCTGCTTCTCCTCTCCTCTCCTCCTCTCCTCTCCCCCTCCCCTCCTCTCCTCTGCCTCTCCTCTGCCTCTCCTCTCCCCCTCCCCTCCTCTCCTGTGTACCATCACAGTGCTAGCAGTGGTACCACCTCTAAACCCACACAGTCAGAAGGCTGCCCGCTGCATCACGGCAGTGGGTGTGTGTCATGCGATGCTGAAGGAAGAACAAGTAGGACAAACGGAGCTGCTGGGAGCTGATACACACCTTGTTGTTCAGATCAGTATCATTTACAGCTGTTGACTTATCAGCACGGTACAGAACAGGGCTCTGTATGTGTGTGTATGTTAAGATGTCTTACCTGGCTGTATAATATCTAAATGGACGGACGGACGGACGGTCCACAGACAGACAGACAGGTCGAGAGAGACAAACATACAGACAGACAGATAGAGAGAGAGACAAACATACAGACAGACAGATCGAGAGAGACAAACATACAGACAGACAGAGAGAGAGACAGAGAGACAGAGACAGAGAGAGACAGACAGACATAGAGAGAGACAGACAACAGCACTCAGGAAGAATGCCAGCTGAGTGCTGGATGGAAAGCTCTGACCTCTCTGAGGTCCTTCTGTAAGTGTTCTAGCAGTGTTCATGTTTTAAGCGCTGGGATTGGTTCCCCTGTGTACCCATCGTCCGGCAACAGAAGGGTCAGGTTACAGAAAGGAGATCAGCCTCTCTATCAGGGACAACTGGCGTCCTTTGACATGTTGTATTACGGTATCAATGTCCCTCATGCCTAATTCACACTATAGGGCCAAACCAAACCGAGCTGAGCCATAGGACTGCTAAACAGCACTGCTACATAGCTAATCAAATGGCTACCCAGACTACCTGCACTGATGCTTCTGCTTCAACTCTCTTGTACTGACTCTATGCATGCGCACACACACACACACACACACACACACACACACACACACACACACACACACACACACACACACACACACACACACACACACGCACACGCACACACACACACAGCTGCTACAGACTATTACTATTATCTATCCTGTTGCCTCGTCACTTTACCCCTACATATATGTACCCCAGCACATTGACTCAGTACTGGTACTTCCTGTATATAGCCATGTTATTACCTCATACCCCAGCACATTGACTCAGTGCTGGTACTTCCTGTATATAGCCATGTTATTACCTCATACCCCAGCACATTGACTCAGTGCTGGTACTTCCTGTATATAGCCATGTTATTACCTCATACCCCTGCACATTGACTCAGTACTGGTACTTCCTGTATATAGCCATGTTATTACCTCATACCCCTGCACATTGACTCAGTACTGGTACTTCCTGTATATAGCCATATTATTACCTCATACCCCAGCACATTGACTCAGTACTGGTACTTCCTGTATATATCCATGTTATTACCTCATACCCCAGCACATTGACTCAGTACTGGTACTTCCTGTATATAGCCATGTTATTACCTCAGTACTGGTACTTCCTGTATATAGCCATGTTATTACCTCATACCTCAGTACTGGTACTTCCTGTATATAGCCATGTTATTACCTCAGTACTGGTACTTCCTGTATATAGCCATGTTATTACCTCAGTACTGGTACTCCCTGTATATAGCCATTGCATTTTATTCTCCTTATACACTGACTGTACAAAACATTATGAACACCTGCTCTTTCCATGACATAGACTGACCAGGTGAACCCAGGTGAAATCTATGATCCATTCTTGATGTCAATCAGTGTAGATGAAGGGGAGGAGACAGGTTAAATAAGGCTTTTTAAGCCTGGAGACAATTGAGACATGGATTGTGTGTGTGCCATTCAGAGGGTGAATGGTTAAGACAAAATATTGAAGTGTCTTTGAACGGGGTATGGTAGTAGGTGTCAGACACACCGGTGGTAGTAGGTGTCAGGCACACCGGTGGTAGTAGGTGCCAGACACACCGGTGGTAGTAGGTGCCAGGCACACCGGTGGTAGTAGGTACCAGGCACACCGGTGGTAGTCGGTGTCAGGCACACCGGTGGTAGTAGGTGTCAGGCACACCGGTGGTAGTAGGTGTCAGACACACCGGTGGTAGTAGGTGTCAGACACACCGGTGGTAGTAGGTGCCAGACACACCGGTGGTAGTAGGTGGTAGTAGGTGCCAGTCACACCGGTGGTAGTAGGTGCCAGGCACACCGGTGGTAGTAAGTGCCAGGCACACCGGTGGTAGTAGGTGTCAGGCACACCGGTGGTAGTAGGTACCAGGCACACCGGTGGTAGTAGGTGGTAGTAGGTGTCAGACACACCGGTGGTAGTAGGTGTCAGGCAAACCGGTGGTAGTAGGTGTCAGGCACACCGGTGGTAGTAGGTGTCAGGCACACCGGTGGTAGTAGGTGTCAGGCAAACCGGTGGTAGTAGGTGTCAGGCAAACCGGTGGTAGTAGGTGTCAGGCACACCGGTGGTAGTAGGTGCCAGGCATACCGGTGGTAGTCGGTGTCAGACACACCGGTGGTAGTAGGTGGTAGTAGGTGTCAGACACACCGGTGGTAGTAGGTGTCAGACACACCGGTGGTAGTAGGTGTCAGACACACCGGTGGTAGTAGGTGTCAGACACACCGGTGGTAGTAGGTGTCAGGCACACCGGTGGTAGTAGGTGCCAGACACACCGGTGGTAGTAGGTGTCAGACACACCGGTGGTAGTAGGTGTCAGGCACACCGGTGGTAGTAGGTGTCAGGCACACCGGTGGTAGTAGGTGTCAGGCACACCGGTGGTAGTAGGTGCCAGGCACACCGGTGGTAGTAGGTGCCAGGCACACCGGTGGTAGTAGGTGTCATACACACCGGTGGTAGTAGGTGTCAGGCACACCGGTGGTAGTAGGTGTCAGGCACACCGGTGGTAGTAGGTGTCAGGCACACCGGTGGTAGTAGGTGTCAGGCACACCGGTGGTAGTAGGTGTCAGGCACACCGGTGGTAGTAGGTGGTAGTAGGTGTCAGGCACACCGGTGGTAGTAGGTGTCAGGCACACCGGTGGTAGTAGGTGTCAGGCACACCGGTGGTAGTAGGTGTCAGGCACACCGGTGGTAGTAGGTGTCAGGCACACCGGTGGTAGTAGGTGTCAGGCACACCGGTGGTAGTAGGTGTCAGGCACACCGGTGGTAGTAGGTGTCAGGCACACCGGTGGTAGTAGGTGCCAGGCACACCGGTGGTAGTAGGTGTCAGGCACACCAGTGGTAGTAGGTGTCAGGCACACCGGTGGTAGTAGGTGTCAGGCACACCGGTGGTAGTAGGTGTCAGGCACACCGGTGGTAGTAGGTACCAGGCACACCGGTGGTAATAGGTGTCAGGCACACCGGTGGTAGTAGGTGCCAGGCACACCGGTGGTAGTAGGTGTCAGGCACACCGGTGGTAGTAGGTGCCAGGCACACCGGTGGTAGTAGGTGCCAGGCACACCGGTGGTAGTAGGTGCCAGGCACACCGGTGGTAGTAGGTGTCAGACACACCGGTGGTAGTTGGTGCCTGGCACACCGGTGGTAGTAGGTGTCAGACACACCGGTGGTAGTAGGTGTCAGACACACCGGTGGTAGTAGGTACCAGGCACACCGGTGGTAGTAGGTACCAGGCACACCGGTGGTAGTAGGTGCCAGGCACACCGGTGGTAGTAGGTACCAGGCACACCGGTGGTAGTAGGTGTCAGGCACACCGGTGGTAGTAGGTGTCAGGCACACCGGTGGTAGTAGGTGTCAGGCACACCGGTGGTAGTAGGTGTCAGGCACACCGGTGGTAGTAGGTGTCAGGCACACCGGTGGTAGTAGGTGGTAGTAGGTGCCAGGCACACCGGTGGTAGTAGGTGCCAGGCACACCGGTGGTAGTAGGTGGTAGTAGGTGCCAGGCACACCGGTGGTAGTAGGTGTCAGGCACACCGGTGGTAGTAGGTGTCAGGCACACCGGTGGTAGTAGGTGGTAGTAGGTGCCAGGCACACCGGTGGTAGTAGGTGTCAGGCACACCGGTGGTAGTAGGTGCCAGGCACATCGGTGGTAGTAGGTGCCAGGCACATCGGTGGTAGTAGGTGCCAGGCACACCGGTGGTAGTAGGTGTCAGGCACACCGGTTGTAGTAGGTGTCAGACACACCGGTTGTAGTAGGTGTCAGACACACCGGTGGTAGTAGGTGTCAGACACACCGGTGCTAGTAGGTGCCAGGCACACCGGTTTGTGTCAAGAAGTGCAACGCTGCTGGGTTTTCCACGCTCAATAGTTTCCCTTGTGTATCGAGAATGGTCCACCACCCAAAGGACAGCCAGCCAACTTGGCACAACTGTAGGAAGCATTGGAGTCAACATTTAACCTTAATTTCACTAGGCAAGTCAGTTAAGAACAAATTCTTATTTACAATGACGGCCTAGGAACAGTGGGTTAACTGCCTTGTTCAGGGGCAGAACGACAGATTTGTACCTTGTCAGCTCGGGGATTTGAACTTGCGACCTTTCAGTTACTAGACCAACGCTCTAACCACAAGGCTACCCTGCCGCCCATCACCACAAGAGAGACACCACAACACTACATAAAGAGAGACCTAAGACAACAACATAGCATGGCAGCAACACATGACAACAACATGGTAGCAACACAACATGGTAGAAGCACAACATGACAACAACATGGTAGCAACACAACATGACAACAACATGGTAGCAACACAACATGACAACAACATGGTAGCAACACAACATGACAACAACATGGTAGCAACACAACATGACAACAACATGGTAGCAACACAACATGGAGGCAGCACAAAACATGGAACAAACATTATTGGGCACAGACAACAGCACAAAGGGCAAGAAGGTAGAGACAACAATACATCACGCTAAACAGCCACAACTGTCAGTAAGCGTGTCCATGAATGAGTCTTCGAATGAAGAGATGTAGATAAAACGGACCAGTTTGAATGTTTGTTGCTGCTCGTTCCAGTCGCTAGCTGCAGCGAACTGAAAAGACGAGCGACTCAGGGATGTGTGTGCTTTGGGGACCTTTAACAGAATGTGACTGGCAGAACGGGTGTTGTGTGTGGAGGATGAGGGCTGCAGGAGATATCTCAGATAGGGCGGAGTGAGGCCTAAGAGGGTTTTATAAATAAGCATCAACCAGAGGGTCTTGCGATGGGTATACAGAGAGGACCAGTTTACAAAGGAGTATAGAGTGCAGTAATGTGTCCTATAAGGAACATTGGTGGCAAATCTGATGGCCGAATGGTAAAGAACATATAGTCGCTAGAGAACACCCCTACCTAAACCAAGTCTAGATTTAACCTTCGCCTGCAGCTTTGATATGTGCTGAGAGAAGGACAGTTTACAGTCTAGCCATACTCCCAAGTACTTATAGGAGGTGACTACCTCAAGCTCTAAACCTTCAGAGGTAGGAATCACACCGTATACGAAAAGAAAAGGTGTGTCTAGACAGTAGTTATATAGGATGGTGTGTATAGACAGTATAGATAGTAGTTATATAGGATGGTGTGTATAGACAGTAGTTATACAGGATGGTGTGTATAGACAGTAGTTATATAGGATGGTGTGTATAGACAGTATAGACAGTAGTTATATAGGATGATGTGTATAGACAGTATAGACAGTAGTTATATAGGATGGTGTGTATAGACAGTAGTTATATAGGATGGTGTGTATAGACAGTAGTTATATAGGATGGTGTGTATAGACAGTAGTTATATAGGATGGTGTGTATAGACAGTAGTTATATAGGATGGTGTGTATAGACAGTAGTTATATAGGATGGTGAGTATAGACAGTATAGCCAGTAGTTATATAGGATGGTGTGTAAAGACAGTAGTTATATAGGAGGGTGTGTATAGACAGTAGTTATATAGGATGGTGTGTATAGACAGTAGTTATATAGGATGGTGTGTGTAGACAGTAGTTATATATGATGGTGTCTATATACAGTAGTTATATAGGATGGTGTGTATAGACAGTAGTTATATTGGATGGTGTGTATAGACAGTAGTTATATAGGATGGTGTGTGTAGACAGTAGTTATATAGGATGGTGTCTATATACAGTAGTTATATAGGATGGTGTGTATAGACAGTATGGACAGTATATGAATATAAAAGGTGTGTACGGCAGTAGTTAAATAGCATGAGCCTTGATTAGAATACAGTATAAACATATAAAGTGGGTAAAACAGTATGTAAACATTATTCAATTCACCAGTGTTCAATGACTCCATGTACACAGGGCAGCAGTCTCTAAGGTCCAGGGCAGGGTACTGGGGGGAGGCTAGTAACAGTCTCTAAGGTTCATGGCAGGGTACTGGGGGAGGCTAGTAACAGTCTCTAAGGTTCATGAAAGGGTACTGGGGGGAGGTTAGTAACAGTCTCTAAGGTTCAGGGCAGGGTACTGGGGGGAGGCTAGTAACAGTCTCTAAGGTTCAGGACAGGGTACTTGGGGGAGGCTAGTAACAGTCTCTAAGGTTCAGGGCAGGGTACTGGGGGGAGGCTAGTAACAGTGACTACGGTTCAGGGCAGGGTACTGGGGGGAGGCTAGTAACAGTCTCTAAGGTTCAGGGCAGGGTACTGGGGGAGGCTAGTAACAGTGACTAAGGTTCAGGGTAGGGTACTGGGGGAGGCTAGTAACAGTGACTAAGGTTCATGGCAGGGTACTGGGGGGAGGCTAGTAACAGTCTCTAAGGTTCATGGCAGGGTACTGGGGGGAGGCTAGTAACAGTGACTAAGGTTCAGGGCAGGGTACTGGGGGGAGGCTAGTAACAGTCTCTAAGGTTCAGGGCAGGGTACTGGGGGGAGGCTAGTAACAGTGACTAAGGTTCAGGGCAGGGTACTGGGGGGAGGCTAGTAACAGTGACTAAGGTTCAGGGCAGGGTACTGGGGGGAGGCTAGTAACAGTGACTAAGGTCCAGGGCAGGGTACTGGGTGAGGCTAGTAACAGTGACTAAGGTTCAGGGCAGGGTACTGGGGGGAGGCTAGTAACAGTCTCTAAGGTTCAGGACAGGGTACTGGGGGGAGGCTAGTAACAGTCTCTAAGGTTCAGGACAGGGTACTGGTGGAGGCTAGTAACATTGACTAAGGTCCAGGGCAGGGTACTGGGGGTAGCTAGTAACAGTCTCTAAGGTCCAGGGCAGGGTACTGGGGGAGGCTAGTAACAGTGACTAAGGTCCAGGGCAGGGTACTGGGGGAGGCTAGTAACAGTCTCTAAGGTCCAGGGCAGGGTACTGGGGGAGGCTAGTAACAGTGACTAAGGTTCAGGGCAGGGTACTGGGGGAGGCTAGTAACAGTGACTAAGGTCCAGGGCAGGGTACTGGGGGAGGCTAGTAACAGTCTCTAAGGTTCAGGGCAGGGTACTGGGGGGAGGCTAGTAACAGTGACTACGGTTCAGGGCAGGGTACTGGGGGGAGACTAGTAACAGTGACTAAGGTTCAGGGCAGGGTACTGGGGGGAGGCTAGTAACAGTGACTAAGGTTCAGGGCAGGGTACTGGGGGGAGGCTAGTAACAGTCTCTAAGGTTCAGGGCAGGGTACTGGGGGGAGGCTAGTAACAGTCTCTAAGGTTCAGGACAGGGTACTGGGGGGAGGCTAGTAACAGTCTCTAAGGTTCAGGACAGGGTACTGGGGGGAGGCTAGTAACAGTGACTAAGGTTCAGGGCAGGGTACTGGGGGAGGCTAGTAACAGTCTCTAAGGTTCAGGGCAGGGTACTGGGGGGAGGCTAGTAACAGTGACTAAGGTTCAGGGCAGGGTACTGGGGGGAGGCTAGTAACAGTGACTAAGTTTCAGGGCAGGGTACTGGGGGAGGCTAGTAACAGTGACTAAGGTTCAGGGCAGGGTACTGGGGGGAGGCTAGTAACAGTGACTAAGGTTCAGGGCAGGGTACTGGGGGGAGGCTAGATGATAGATAGGCCTCCTAGATGGTAGTGGGGTGGACAGGCCGTGGCTCGGGTGGCTGAGGTTCTTGATGATCTAGATGGTAGTGGGGTGAACTGGCCGTGGCTCGTGTGGCTGAGGTTCTTGATGATCTAGATGGTAGTGGGGTGAACTGGCCGTGGCTCGGGGGGCTGAGGTTCTTGATGATCTAGATGGTAGTGGGGTGAACAGGCCATCGCTCGGGGGGCTGAGGTTCTTGATGATCTAGATGGTAGTGGGGTGGACAGGCCGTGGCTCGGGGGGCTGAGGTTCTTGATGATCTAAATGGTAGTGGGGTGGACAGGCCGTGGCTCGGGGGGCTGAGGTTCTTGATAATCTAGATGGTAGTGGGGTGAACAGGCCGTGGCTCGGGGGGCTGAGGTTCTTGATGATCTAGATGGTAGTGGGGTGAACAGGCCGTGGCTCGGGGGGCTGAGGTTCTTGATGATCTAGATGGTAGTGGGGTGGACAGGCCGTGGTTCGGGGGGCTGAGGTTCTTGATGATGTAGATGGTAGTGGGGTGGACAGGCCGTGGCTCGGGTGGCTGAGGTTCTTGATGATCTAGATGGTAGTGGGGTGAACAGGCCGTGGCTCGGGTGGCTGAGGTTCTTGATGATCTAGATGGTAGTGGGGTGGACAGGCCGTGGCTCTTGTGGCTGAGGTTCTTGATGATCTAGATGGTAGTGGGGTGAACAGGCCGTGGCTCGGGGGGCTGAGGTTCTTGATGATCTAGATGGTAGTGGGGTGGACAGGCCGTGGCTCGTGTGGCTGAGGTTCTTGATGATCTAGATGGTAGTGGGGTGGACAGGCCGTGGCTCGGGTGGCTGAGGTTCTTGATGATCTAGATGGTAGTGGGGTGGACAGGCCGTGGCTCGGGTGGCTGAGGTTCTTGATGATGTAGATGGTAGTGGGGTGGACAGGCCGTGGCTCGGGGGGCTGAGGTTCTTGATGATGTAGATGGTAGTGGGGTGAACAGGCCGTGGCTCGGGGGGCTGAGGTTCTTGATGATCTAGATGGTAGTGAGGTGGACAGGCCGTGGCTCGGGTGGCTGAGGTTCTTGATGATCTAGATGGTAGTGGGGTGGACAGGCCGTGGCTCGGGGGGCTGAGGTTCTTGATGATCTAGATGGTAGTGAGGTGGACAGGCCGTGGCTCGGGTGGCTGAGGTTCTTGATGATCTAGATGGTAGTGGGGTGAACAGGCCGTCGCTCGGGTGGCTGAGGTTCTTGATGATCTAGATGGTAGTGGGGTGAACAGGCCGTGGCTCGTGTGGCTGAGGTTCTTGATGACCTAGATGGTAGTGGGGTGGACAGGCCGTGGCTCGGGTGGCTGAGGTTCTTGATGATCTAGATGGTAGTGGGGTGGACAGGCCGTGGCTCGGGTGGCTGAGGTTCTTGATGATCTAGATGGTAGTGGGGTGGACAGGCCGTGGCTCGGGGGGCTGAGGTTCTTGATGATCTAGATGGTAGTGGGGTGAACAGGCCGTGGCTCGTGTGGCTGAGGTTCTTGATGATCTAGATGGTAGTGGGGTGGACA
>NW_024057946.1:0-20000 GCF_016432855.1 Salvelinus namaycush | reverse complement strand
TGTCCTCTCTCAGTCAGACAACAAACAGACACTTAGCTAATGTCCTCAGTCAGACAACATCACAACAGACACTTAGCTAATGTCCTCTCTCAGTCAGACAACATCACAACAGACACTTAGCTAATGTCGTCTCTCAGTCAGACAACAACCAGACACTTAGCTAATGTCCTCTCTCAGTCAGACAACAAACAGACACTTAGCTAATGTCCTCCCTCAGTCAGACAACAAACAGACACTTAGCTAATGTCCTCTCTCAGTCAGACAACATCCAAACAGACACTTAGCTAATGTCCTCTCTCAATCAGACAACAACCAGACACTTAGCTAATGTCCTCCCTCAGTCAGACAACAAACAGACACTTAGCTAATGTCCTCTCTCAATCAGACAACAAACAGACACTTAGCTAATGTCCTCTCTCAGTCAGACAACAATCAGACAGACACTTAGCTAATGTCCTCCCTCAGTCAGACAACAAACAGACAGACACTTAGCTAATGTCCTCTCTCAGTCAGACAACAACCAACCAGACACTTAGCTAATGTCCTCTCTCAATCAGACAACAACCAAACACTTAGCTAATGTCCTCTCTCAGTCAGACAACAACCAGACACTTAGCTAATGTCCTCTCTCTGTCAGACAACAAACAGACACTTAGCTAATGTCCTCTCTCAGTCAGACAACAAACAGACACTTAGCTAATGTCCTCTCTCAGTCAGACAACAAACAGACACTTAGCTAATGTCCTCTCTCAGTCAGACAACAAACAGACACTTAGCTAATGTCCTCTCAGTCAGACAACATCAAAACAGACACTTAGCTAATGTCCTCTCAGTCAGACAACATCAAAACAGATACTTAGCTAATGTCCTCTCTCAATCAGACAACAAACAGACACTTAGCTAATGTCCTCTCTCAGTCAGACAACAACCAGACAGACACTTAGCTAATGTCCTCTCTCAATCAGACAACAAACAGACACTTAGCTAATGTCCTCTCTCAGTCAGACAACATCAAAACAGACACTTAGCTAATGTCCTCAGTCAGACAACAAACAGACACTTAGCTAATGTCCTCCCTCAGTCAGACAACAAACAGACACTTAGCTAATGTCCTCTCTCAGTCAGACAACAACCAAACAGACACTTAGCTAATGTCCTCTCTCAGTCAGACAACAAACAGACACTTAGCTAATGTCCTCTCTCAGTCAGACAACAAACAGACACTTAGCTAATGTCCTCTCAGTCAGACATCATCAAAACAGACACTTAGCTAATGTCCTCTCTCAGTCAGACAACATCAAAACAGACACTTAGCTAATGTCCTCTCTCAGTCAGACAATAAACAGACACTTAGCTAATGTCCTCTCTCAGTCAGACAACAAACAGACACTTAGCTAATGTCCTCTCTCAGTCAGACAACATCAAAACAGACACTTAGTTAATGTCCTCTCTCAGTCAGACAACATCAAAACAGACACTTAGCTAATGTCCTCTCTCAGTCAGACAATAAACAGACACTTAGCTAATGTCCTCTCTCAGTCAGACAACAACCAGAACTTTAGCTAATGTCCTCTCTCAGTCAGACAACAATCAGACAGACACTTAGCTAATGTCCTCTCTCAGTCAGACAACAACCAACCAGACACTTAGCTAATGTCCTCCCTCAGTCAGACAACAATCAGACAGACACTAGCTAATGTCCTCTCTCAGTCAGACAACAACCAGACACTTAGCTAATGTCCTCTCTCAGTCAGACAACAACCAACCAGACACTTAGCTAATGTCCTCTCTCTGTCAGACAACAAACAGACACTTAGCTAATGTCCTCTCTCAGTCAGACAACAAACAGACACTTAGCTAATGTCCTCTCTCAGACAACATCACAACAGACACTTAGCTAATGTCCTCTCAGTCAGACAACATCACAACAGACACTTAGCTAATGTCCTCTCTCAATCAGACAACAACCAGACACTTAGCTAATGTCCTCTCTCAGTAAGACAACAAACAGACACTTAGCTAATGTCCTCTCTCAGTAAGACAACAAACAGACACTTAGCTAATGTCCTCTCTCAGTCAGACAACAAACAGACACTTAGCTAATGTCCTCTCTCAGTCAGACAACAACCAGACACTTAGCTAATGTCCTCTCAGTCAGACAACAACCAAACAGACACTTAGCAAATGTCCTCTCTCAGTCAGACAACAAACAGACACTTAGCTAATGTCCTCAGTCAGACAACATCACAACAGACACTTAGCTAATGTCCTCTCTCAGTCAGACAACAAACAGACACTTAGCTAATGTCCTCTCAGTCAGACAACAACCAAACAGACACTTAGCTAATGTCCTCTCAGTCAGACAACAACAGACACTTAGCTAATGTCCTCTCAGTCAGACAACATCACAACAGACACTTAGCTAATGTCCTCTCAGTCAGACAACATCACAACAGACACTTAGCTAATGTCCTCTCTCAGTCAGACAACAAACCGACACTTAGCTAATGTCCTCTCTCAATCAGACAACAAACAGACACTTAGCTAATGTCCTCTCAGTCAGACAACAAACAGACACTTAGCTAATGTCCTCAGTCAGACAACAACCAAACACTTAGCGAATGTCCTCTCTCAGTCAGACAACAAACAGACACTTAGCTAATGTCCTCTCTCAGTCAGACAACAAACAGACACTTAGCTAATGTCCTCTCTCAGTCAGACAACAAACAGACACTTAGCTAATATCCTCAGTCAGACAACATCACAACAGACACTTAGCCAATGTCCTCTCAGTCAGACAACATCACAACAGATACTTAGCTAATGTCCTCTCAGTCAGACAACAAACCGACACTTAGCTAATGTCCTCTCTCAATCAGACAACAAACCGACACTTAGCTAATGTCCTCTCTCAGTCAGACAATAAACAGACACTTAGTTAATGTCCTCTCTCAATCAGACAACAAACCGACACTTAGCTAATGTCCTCTCTCAGTCAGACAACAATCAGACAGACACTTAGCTAATGTCCTCTCTCAATCAGACAACAAACCGACACTTAGCTAATGTCCTCTCAGTCAGACAACAAACCGACACTTAGCTAATGTCCTCTCTCAATCAGACAACAAACCGACACTTAGCTAATGTCCTCTCAGTCAGACAACAAACAGACACTTAGCTAATGTCCTCTCTCAGTCAGACAACAACCAGACACTTAGCTAATGTCCTCTCTCAGTCAGACAACAACCAACCAGACACTTAGCTAATGTCCTCTCTCAATCAGACAACAACCAGATACTTAGCTAATGTCCTCTCTCAGTCAGACACCATCAAAACAGACACTTAGCTTATGTCCTCTCTGTCAGACAACATCAAAACAGACACTTAGCTAATGTCCTCAGTCAGACAACAACCAAACAGTAGAAGATAATGGTTCAGCCAAGATAAACCATCTATTCTAACCAAAGACTGATTCTCTTTTTGAACTTGATAGTGATTCACTCTGTGTTGTCAGTTATGTGGTGTCATTTTGTTTGCTGGTGATGTTTAGACAAAGGGTGACCCCCCCCCCCCCCCCCCCATATGTGTTGTCCTTCTCCAGCCCTGTCCTGTCGGTCTCACTAGGCCAGCCAACAACCAAGACAAATACCTAAGGGTTCAGCCAAGCCGTCTATCTACCCAAAGAATAAGGATATTTTTTTTAGCTTCAGTTGATGGGGAATGAAAACATAGTGACACTGTTTCATTCATACATAGACATTACTTTATGGTCATGTGGGTCTCTCTCTAACCCTGTATCTTTATGGTCATGTGGTTCTCTCTCTAACCCTGTATCTTTATGGTCATGTGGGTCTCTCTCTAACCCTGTATCTTTATGGTCATGTGGGTCTCTCTCTAACCCTGTATCTTTATGGTCATGTGGGTCTCTCTCTAACCCTGTATCTCTCTCTGACCCTGTATCTTTATGGTCATGTGGTTCTCTCTCTCTAACCCTGTATCTTTATGGTCATGTGGGTCTCTCTCTCTAACCCTGTATCTTTATGGTCATGTGGGTCTCTCTCTAACCCTGTATCTTTATGGTCATGTGGGTCTCTCTCTCTGACCCTGTATCTTTATGGTCATGTGGGTCTCTCTCTAACCCTGTATCTTTATGGTCATGTGGGTCTCTCTCTAACCCTGTATCTTTATGGTCATGTGGGTCTCTCTCTAACCCTGTATCTTTATGGTCATGTGGGTCTCTCTCTAACCCTGTATCTTTATGGTCATGTGGGTCTCTCTCTAAACCCTGTATCTTTATGGTCATGTGGGTCTCTCTCTAACCCTGTATCTTTATGGTCATGTGGGTCTCTCTCTAACCCTGTATCTTTATGGTCATGTGGGTCTCTCTCTAACCCTGTATCTTTATGGTCATGTGGGTCTCTCTCTCTAACCCTGTATCTTTATGGTCATGTGGTTCTCTCTCTAACCCTGTATCTTTATGGTCATGTGGTTCTCTCTCTAACCCTGTATCTTTATGGTCATGTGGGTCTCTCTCTCTAACCCTGTATCTTTATGGTCATGTGGGTCTCTCTCTAAACCCTGTATCTTTATGGTCATGTGGGTCTCTCTCTAACCCTGTATCTTTATGGTCATGTGGGTCTCTCTCTAACCCTGTATCTTTATGGTCATGTGGGTCTCTCTCTAACCCTGTATCTTTATGGTCATGTGGGTCTCTCTCTCTAACCCTGTATCTTTATGGTCATGTGGTTCTCTCTCTAACCCTGTATCTTTATGGTCATGTGGTTCTCTCTCTAACCCTGTATCTTTATGGTCATGTGGGTCTCTCTCTAACCCTGTATCTTTATGGTCATGTGGTTCTCTCTCTAACCCTGTATCTTTATGGTCATGTGGTTCTCTCTCTAACCCTGTATCTTTATGGTCATGTGGTTCTCTCTCTAACCCTGTATCTTTATGGTCATGTGGTTCTCTCTCTAACCCTGTATCTTTATGGTCATGTGGGTCTCTCTCTAACCCTGTATCTTTATGGTCATGTGGTTCTCTCTCTAACCCTGTATCTTTATGGTCATGTGGGTCTCTCTCTCTAACCCTGTATCTTTATGGTCATGTGGGTCTCTCTCTCTGACCCTGTATCTTTATGGTCATGTAGTTCTCTCTCTGACCCTGTATCTTTATGGTCATGTAGTTCTCTCTAACCCTGTATCTTTATGGTCATGTAGTTCTCTCTCTAACCCTGTATCTTTATGGTCATGTGGTTCTCTCTCTCTAACCCTGTATCTTTATGGTCATGTGGGTCTCTCTCTAACCCTGTATCTTTATGGTCATGTAGTTCTCTCTAACCCTGTATCTTTATGGTCATGTAGTTCTCTCTCTAACCCTGTATCTTTATGGTCATGTGGTTCTCTCTCTCTAACCCTGTATCTTTATGGTCATGTGGTTCTCTCTCTAACCCTGTATCTTTATGGTCATGTGGGTCTCTCTCTCTAACCCTGTATCTTTATGGTCATGTGGTTCTCTCTCTAACCCTGTATCTTTATGGTCATGTAGTTCTCTCTCTGACCCTGTATCTTTATGGTCATGTAGTTCTCTCTAACCCTGTATCTTTATGGTCATGTGGTTCTCTCTCTCTGACCCTGTATCTTTATTGTCATGTGGGTCTCTCTCTAACCCTGTATCTTTATGGTCATGTGGGTCTCTCTCTAACCCTGTATCTTTATGGTCATGTGGTTCTCTCTCTCTAACCCTGTATCTTTATGGTCATGTGGTTCTCTCTCTCTAACCCTGTATCTTTATGGTCATGTGGTTCTCTCTCTCTAACCCTGTATCTTTATGGTCATGTGGTTCTCTCTCTCTAACTCTGTATCTTTATGGTCATGTGGTTCTCTCTCTCTCTAACCCTGTATCTTTATGGTCATGTGGGTCTCTCTCTAACCCTGTATCTTTATGGTCATGTGGTTCTCTCTCTAACCCTGTATCTTTATGGTCATGTGGTTCTCTCTCTAACCCTGTATCTTTATGGTCATGTGGTTCTCTCTCTAACCCTGTATCTTTATGGTCATGTGGGTCTCTCTCTAACCCTGTATCTTTATGGTCATGTGGTTCTCTCTCTCTAACCCTGTATCTTTATGGTCATGTGGTTCTCTCTCTGACCCTGTATCTTTATGGTCATGTGGGTCTCTCTCTAACCCTGTATCTTTATGGTCATGTGGTTCTCTCTCTCTAACCCTGTATCTTTATGGTCATGTGGGTCTCTCTCTAACCCTGTATCTTTATCGTCATGTGGTTCTCTCTCTAACCCTGTATCTTTATGGTCATGTGGGTCTCTCTCTCTAACCCTGTATCTTTATGGTCATGTGGTTCTCTCTCTCTAACCCTGTATCTTTATGGTCATGTGGTTCTCTCTCTAACCCTGTATCTTTATGGTCATGTGGGTCTCTCTCTGACCCTGTATCTTTATGGTCATGTGGTTCTCTCTCTCTAACCCTGTATCTTTATGGTCATGTGGTTCTCTCTCTCTAACCCTGTATCTTTATGGTCATGTGGTTCTCTCTCTCTAACCCTGTATCTTTATGGTCATGTGGTTCTCTCTCTAACCCTGTATCTTTATGGTCATGTGGGTCTCTCTCTAACCCTGTATCTTTATGGTCATGTGGGTCTCTCTCTAACCCTGTATCTTTATGGTCATGTGGTTCTCTCTCTCTAACCCTGTATCTTTATGGTCATGTGGGTCTCTCTCTCTCTAACCCTGTATCTTTATGGTTATGTGGTTCTCTCTCTAACCCTGTATCTTTATGGTCATGTGGGTCTCTCTCTCTCTAACCCTGTATCTTTATGGTCATGTGGTTCTCTCTCTAACCCTGTATCTTTATGGTCATGTGGGTCTCTCTTTCTCTAACCCTGTATCTTTATGGTCATGTGGTTCTCTCTCTAACCCTGTATCTTTATGGTCATGTGGGTCTCTCTCTAACCCTGTATCTTTATGGTCATGTGGTTCTCTCTCTAACCCTGTATCTTTATGGTCATGTGGTTCTCTCTCTAACCCTGTATCTTTATGGTCATGTGGTTCTCTCTCTCTAACCCTGTATCTTTATGGTCATGTGGTTCTCTCTCTAACCCTGTATCTTTATGGTCATGTGGGTCTCTCTCTAACCCTGTATATTTGTCTCTGTCCCTCTCTCTATTCAGTTGCGCTCTGCAATGTACAATCATTTCACAGGGAGATTGGTTTCTGCCTTATTGACCTCTGACCCTTTCTCTCTCCGTCTGTCTCCAGTTCTGCTGTGTCTCCTGTGTGTCCTGTCTTCCCTGGTGGATCTAACCACCGCCTGTCCTCCGACCTGCCTCTGCAACGCCACCGACGTAGACTGCAGCGGGCGTGGCCTGCTCTCCATGCCCGCCCTCACCCATCTCCCCGTCACCGTCCGCACCCTCCTGCTGCCCAACAACCACCTCTCCTCCCTGGGCCCAGGGTCCTTCGCTAACCTCACCTCCCTGGAGCGACTGGATCTCTCCAACAACTACCTGGATGATCTACCCCCAGCGCTCTTCAAGGACCTGGGGAATCTATCAGATCTGACCCTCCACAACAACAGTCTCAGGGCCTTGGATAAGGATCTCTTCCAGGGGCTGGTGGGGCTGAGGAAGCTAGATGTCTCCCTCAACGGGCTGTCTGATATCCCCCTGGGTCTGCTGGATGAGCTGCCGGGGCTGATGTGGCTCTCCGTGGCTGGGAACAGGCTCCATGCCCTGGACAGAGCAGCCTTCGAGCCCCTGGCTAACCTCCAGTATCTTCAGCTAGGGGCTAACCCCTGGGAGTGTGACTGCAACCTGAGGGACTTCAAGCACTGGATGGAGTGGCTGCTGTACAGAGGTGAGCGACTGAACGGTTGGTTTTGGGTCAGGGTCAGGGTCAGGGTTGGTTTTGGGTCAGGGTCAGGGTTGGTTTTGGGTCAGGGTCAGGGTTGGTTTTGGGTCAGGGTCAGGGTTGGTTTTGGGTCAGGGTCAGGGTTGGGTCAGGGTCAGGGTCAGGGTTGGTTTTGGGTCAGGGTTGGTTTTGGGTCAGGGTCAGGGTCAGAGTTGGTTTTGGGTCAGGTTCAGTGTTGGTTTTGGGTCAGGGTCAGGGTCAGGGTTGGGTCAGGGTTGGGTCAGGGTTGGGTCAGGGTTGGGTCAGGGTCAGGGTTGGTTTTGGGTCAGGGTTTGGGAAGGACGGAGGGTGAGAGGGTGGATGGGTCTCCTGTATGTTTAGAATGACTTCCTGTAAATTATACAGTCTTTACTTTACTGCACTCAAGTCGACTCTTCTACACTCTACTAACTACTTACTGCTAAGCAGTCCTTTGGGAATCCACCCGTGTATTTATATATATACTCTACCCCAGTTGGGAGTTGGTTTGGTGGGGTAGATTTAGAGGAGAGTCACAGATTTTACAGGCCTATGGCAATGTCAGGGAAACTCCTCTCTTGGAGTTGTCTATACATGTCTAGCTCGGTGACCTCATTGCTGCCATCCCTGCATTTCTGTTACATGCCTCCTAGTACTTTCAATGTGTCTTCATTGCACATTTATACATCCCACTTAATGACACACATTGTACTTAATTGTTTCACTTGTACATTTGTTGTACTCTTTTATTTGCACTTCTGGTCAGATGCTAAGTGCATTTCGTTGTACTTGTACTTGTTCAATGACAATAAAGTTGAATCTAATCTAATATTCTAGCCAAAGTGATCTCCTTCTGTTGTGGCATTGTAACAGCCAGGTACCGTCCTAACAGCCAGGTACCGTCCTAACAGCCAGGTACCGTCCTAACAGCCAGGTACCGTCCTAACAGACAGGAACCGTCCTAACAGCCAGGTACCGTCCTAACAGCCAGGTACCGTCCTAACAGACAGGAACCGTCCTAACAGCCAGGTACCGTCCTAACAGCCAGGTACCGTCCTAACAGCCAGGAACCGTCCTAACAGCCAGGTACCGACCTAACAGCCATGTACCGTCCTAACAGACAGGTACCGTCCTAACAGACATGTACCGTCCTAACAGCCAGCTACCGTCCTAACAGCCAGGTACCGTCCTAACAGATAGGAACCGTCCTAACAGCCAGGTACCGTCCTAACACACAGGTACCGTCCTAACAGCCAGGAACAGTCCTAACAGCCAGGTACCGTCCTAACACACAGGTACCGTCCTAACAGCCAGGAACAGTCCTAACAGCCAGGTACCGTCCTAACAGCCAGGTACCGTCCTAACAGCCAGGTACCGTCCTAACAGCCAGGTACCGTCCTAACACACAGGTACCGTCCTAACAGCCAGGAACAGTCCTAACAGCCAGGTACCGTCCTAACACACAGGTACCGTCCTAACAGCCAGGAACAGTCCTAACAGCCAGGTACCGTCCTAACAGCCAGGTACCGTCCTAACAGCCAGGTACCGTCCTAACAGACAGGTACCGTCCTAACAGACATGTACCGTCCTAACAGCCAGCTACCGTCCTAACAGCCAGGTACCGTCCTAACAGATAGGAACCGTCCTAACACACAGGAACCGTCCTAACAGCCAGGAACAGTCCTAACAGCCAGGAACAGTCTTAAGAGCCAGGAACAGTCTTAAGAGCCAGGAACAGTCTTAAGAGCCAGGAACAGTCTTAAGAGCGAGGAATAGTCCTAACAGCCAGGAACAGTCTTAACAGCCATGTGCCGTCCTAACAGCCAGGTACCGTCCTAACAGCCAGGAACAGTCTTAACAGCCAGGTCCTGTCCTAACAGCCAGGTCCTGTCCTAACAGCCAGGTACCGCCCTAACAGCCATGTACCGTCCTAACAGCCAGCTACCGTCCTAACAGCCAGGTACCGTCCTAACAGATAGGAACCGTCCTAACAGCCAGGTACCGTCCTAACACACAGGTACCGTCCTAACAGCCAGGAACAGTCCTAACAGCCAGGTACCGTCCTAACACACAGGTACCGTCCTAACAGCCAGGAACAGTCCTAACAGCCAGGTACCATCCTAACAGCCAGGTACCGTCCTAACAGCCATGTACCGTCCTAACAGCCATGTACCGTCCTAACAGACAGGTACCGTCCTAACAGACATGTACCGTCCTAACAGCCAGCTACCGTCCTAACAGCCAGGTACCGTCCTAACAGATAGGAACCGTCCTAACACACAGGTACCGTCCTAACAGCCAGGAACAGTCCTAACAGCCAGGTACCGTCCTAACAGCCAGGAACAGTCGTAAGAGCCAGGAACAGTCTTAAGAGCCAGGAACAGTCTTAAGAGCCAGGAACAGTCTTAAGAGCCAGGAACAGTCTTAAGAGCAAGGAACAGTCCTAACAGCCAGGAACAGTCTTAACAGCCATGTACCGCCCTAACAGCCAGGTACCGTCCTAACAGCCAGGCACCGTCCTAACAGCCAGGAACAGTCTTAACAGCCAGGAACCGTCCGAACAGCAGCCGTAGCTTTTAGCCCTCATAATTTTCTCTCTGTAGAATAGAACCATGTCCTGACCCATCGTTACATACAAACCTACCAGCTCTGAGACTTACATCCTCGTCTCGGACAGTGAAAACCTACCATCTCTGAGACTTACATCCCCGTCTCGGACAGTGAAAACCTACCAGCTCTGAGACTTACATCCCCGTCTCGGACAGTGAAGACCTACCAGCTCTGAGACTTACATCACCGTCTCGGACAGTGAAGACCTACCAGCTCTGAGACTTACATCCCCGTCTCGGACAGTGAAAACCTACCAGCTCTGAGACTTACATCCCCGTCTCGGACAGTGAAATCCTACCAGCTCTGAGACTTACATCACCGTCTCGGACAGTGAAAACCTACCAGCTCTGAGACTTACATCCCCGTCTCGGACAGTGAAAACCTACCAGCTCTGAGACTTACATCCCCGTCTCGGACAGTGAAGACCTACCAGCTCTGAGACTTACATCCCCGTCTCGGACAGTGAAAACCTACCAGCTCTGAGACTTCTCGGCTTCTCGGCTTCTCGCCCGGGGAGAATTTACTCCACACTCTTACAAGGGAATACCATAAATTGACAGCTAGATAAACTAAATGGTTGAAAAATAAAGCTGACACTTCCAGTAGTAAACTGTCAGAAGGACCGGAGCATCCCTCTTCAGTATTTATGAGGCCATTTAAAGTAACGGAGAGAGAGTGTAGGCAAGTCCGTGTGTGTTTGAGGTGACGAAGTGAGAGCGCAGGCAGGTCCATGTATGTATGTATGTATGTATGTATGTGTGTATGTGTGTATGTGTGTATGTGTGTGTGTGTGTGTGTGTGTGTGTGTGTGTGTGTGTGTGTGTGTGTGTGTGTGTGTGTGTGTGTGTGTGTTTGAGGTGACGAAGTGAGAGAGCATGGTCCGTGTTTTCACCCATGTTCCTGATACCCATCTGCCCCCACATCACATCCGGGAGAGGAGAGGGGGAGAGGGAGAGCATATACCCAGAGACAGGCCTCAGACTGGGGCTCTTCCCCCCACTGAATCCCCTCTATTCCTGGAGCTTCTGTTAGTACCCTTCCTTTAGAAGGAGTAGCTGGGGCCAAGTCATCTGTTTCAACCACAGTTTGAGTGGGCGTGTTTGTTGGTAAATAAAATGGTTCCGTTGCAAGACGTTCATCCCTGACACATGTTGAGACAAACGCGGCATGTGATCACCCTCCCTCCCTCCCTCCCTCCCTCCCTCCCTCCCTCCCTCCCTCCCTCCCTCCCTCCCTCCCTCCCTCCCGTAGGGACAACAAATGAG
This sequence comes from Salvelinus namaycush, assembly GCF_016432855.1. Lineage (NCBI taxonomy): Eukaryota > Metazoa > Chordata > Actinopteri > Salmoniformes > Salmonidae > Salvelinus > Salvelinus namaycush. The sequence continues at coordinate 8,246 of NW_024057946.1, read as the reverse complement.
TCACCTAATCCTTATGTTGACTGACACACACACCCCCTCACACACAAAGCTAGATCTTCCCCTGAGGCACGTCCACACCCTGGTCCAGACACTCGCTGTAGCTATGATGTCATCTCATCAATTATCCAAGGGCTTTAGTTGAGGCCATCTCCGATTCAACATGGAAAGTCTGACATATTAGAGGGCTTCATCGATCCTGTCAGACAGTTATACAGCCAGCAGACCTTGAGTGTCAGTCAGACAGAGAGCAGTCACTGTAGAGTGGAGTGGAATTGTTGCATGCTAGCTGTGACCTTCCCTTGGTTCCACCATACACCCCCCATGGCTCCACAATGGCTGCCAGTTGCCATTTATTTGTATTCATTCTGATGAAACTGCAGACTTGTTTACTTACCAGGAGGATGATGACTGGTGTGTGGTGGTAATTCTCTCTCTCTCACTCTCTCTGTCTCAATGTCTCTCTCTGTCACTCTGTCTCTCTCAGTCTCTCTCTGTCACTCTCTGTCACTCTCTGTCACACTGTCTCTCTTTGTCACTCTGTCTCTCTCTGTCACTCTGTCTCTCTTTGTCACTCTGTCTCTCTCTGTCACTCTGTCTCTCTCTGTCACTCTCTCTCTATCACTCTGTCTCTCTCTGTCACTCTGTCTCTCTCTGTCTCTCTCTCTCTCTGAATACCATCTGATGCTTTTACTCTGAATAACATTTTATTTTTCTCTCTCCCCTTCTCTCTGTCCTCTATCCCCCCTCTCCCCTCTCTCTCCCCTTCTCTCCCCTTCTCTCTGTCCTCTATCCCCCCTCTCCCCTCTCTCTCCCCTTCTCTCCCCTTCTCTCTGTCCTCTACCCCCCCTCTCCCCTCTCTCTGTCTCTCTCTCTCTCTCTCCCCTTCTCTCCCCTTCTCTCTGTCCTCTATCCCCCCTCTCCCCTCTCTCTCTCTCTCTCCCCTTCTCTCCCCTTCTCTCTGTCCTCTACCCCCCCTCTCCCCTCTCTCTCTCTCTCCCCTTCTCTCCCCTTCTCTCTGTCCTCTATCCCCCCTCTCCCCTTTCTCTCTCCTTCATCCCCCCTCTCTCCTCTCTCTCTCCCTCATCCCCCGCTCCCCTCTTTCTCTCCCTCCAGGTGGTAAGGTAGATGGGGTGGAGTGTACCCTCCCTAAGGACCTGCGAGGGCGGGACATCCGTGGCGTTCCAGTGGAGATGTTCAACTACTGCCTCCAACTGGATGACGAGAACAGAGGAGGAGGGGGGACGAGGAGCGGAGGAAAAGAAGGCTCGTCCCCGCCCTGCGGCCGAACTACCGGCTCCGGAGGCACCGGAGGAGCCCCCACATCCGAAGTCCCCGCTGCGGGCGACCTGGTGCCCGTCCCGGACTGTGTGCGGCGGCGCTACCAGCCGGTGAGCGTGCGCAGGGCCATCGGGACGGTGGTGATAGCCGGGGTGGTGTGTGGCATCGTGTGTATCATGATGGTGGGGGCAGCAGCCTACGGATGTATCTATGCCTCGCTCATGGCCAAGTATCAACGAGAGCTGAAGAAGAGGCAGCCGCTGATGGGAGACGGGGAGGGTGACGCAGACCCTGAGGACAAGCAGATCTCCTCTGTGGCATAGAGGGGTCAGGGGTTGGAGGTCAGGGGTCAGGGTTGAAAGGGCTGTATTCCTCCTCTCCCTCCTTTTCTTCTCTCTGGATGCTGTCCTACTGAGCCGCTTCTCCTCCTCCTCCTTCTCCTCCTCCTCCTCTCCCCCTGAAACTAATCAGCTCCTGCTACTGACTTCTCTATCTCCACCAAACGACGATCACAATGGGTCCTCTCCTCCATTCTGAACCCTGTTCTCATTCTGAGATGAGACAGACATGAACGTGTCAGACCACTAGACAACCGTCTGATAGGGTGATCAACAAACTCTGAACCTTCAATGACCCTTCTCTATCCCTCAGCCCTCAAACCCCACAGTCCCGCAGAAACAAGAACTGGGTCTGGTTTGGTCTGGACTGGTCTGATTTGTCATGGTCTGGTCTGGTCTGGCAGGACATGGTGGAGGGATGGCCTGATTCTCTCTGTCCTCTCCCTCCTGTCGTTCTCTGAGATGGAGGGATGGCCTGGTTCTCTCTGTCCTCTCCCTCCTGTTGTTCTCTGAGATGGAGGGATGGCCTGGTTCTCTCTGTCCTCTCCCTCCTGTTGTTCTCTGAGATGGAGGGATGGCCTGATTCTCTCTGTCCTCTCCCTCCTGTTGTTCTCTGAGATGGAGGGATGGCCTGGTTCTCTCTGTCCTCTCCCTCCTGTTGTTCTCTGAGATGGAGGGATGGCCTGATTCTCTCTGTCCTCTCCCTCCTGTCGTTCTCTGAGATGGAGGGATGGCCTGATTCTCTCTGTCCTCTCCCTCCTGTCGTTCTCTGAGATGGAGGGATGGCCTGGTTCTCTCTGTCCTCTCCCTCCTGTCGTTCTCTGAGATGGAGGGATGGCCAGACGCTCAGAGGGATATTAAAAAAACAAGGGATTAAAAGATGCTGCTATTGTCTTTTATCCCTCCCTCCCTTTCATCCCTCCATCCCTCTGTTCCCACCTGCTGTAAGAGTACACAACCGTTGTGGGGACTTTTCCTCTTCCCTCCTCCTCCTCCCTCCCTCCCTTTCATCCCTCTGTTCCCACCTTCTGGAGGAACACACAACCACTGTGGGGACCTCTCTCCTCTCTTCCCTCTCTGTGTAATCTCCATGGATGGACATCAACCTCTCCTACTAACTAGCAGGATCTTCCCCCAGCCCTGAATTGTCTGGACAAACAAAGCGTATATGATTCTATACTGCTCTATGGTTTAGATGATTTAATATGACCTCTGTTACATGCAGTGACCCAACTCCTGGTTGTTGATAAACATTCATTTGGTCCCGTGTCAGTTTTTAATTTGGTTTTGTTGGTTTTGTTTGGGTGATAACCTGATATCCTGTAACGTTTTAGAGCTGGTTAGATTTGCTCTGACAAAACCCTACCGGTATACAGTCTTGCTAGCGATGTTGGTAACTAAAAGGTAGCTACTAACTGAATCCAGTTGTGTTGTTGTTAAATGGGTAATAACCCACGTACAGTACCACAGTTCTCTGTGAAGTGGAATGAGACGCCGGAATACTACCCAGGATTCCATAGTAGCTTGGGAGGCGTGTCTTGATAACAGATCTTAATATGATGGTAGATAAACAGGCGGATAGTGATGAAAGAGAACTAGAGACATATCAAATGGGATGAAATGGGATGAAATGGGATGTATGGGATGAAATGGGATGTATGGGATGTATGGGGATGTATGGGATGAAATGGGATGTATGGGATGTATGGGATGAAATGGGATGTATGGGATGTATGGGATGTATGGGATGTATGGGATGAAATGGGATGTATGGGATGAAATGGGATGTATGGGGATGTATGGGATGTATGGGGATGTATGGGATGAAATGGGATGTATGGGATGTATGGGATGTATGGGATGAAATGGGATGTATGGGATGAAATGGGATGTATGGGGATGTATGGGATGTATGGGGATGTATGGGATGAAATGGGAGGTATGGGATGAAATGGGAGGTATGGGATGAAATGGGATGTATGGGGATGTATGGGATGAAATGGGATGTATGGGGATGTATGGGATGAAATGGAATGTATGGGGATGTATGGGAGGTATGGGATGTATGGGATGAAATGGGATGTATGGGATGAAATGGGAGGTATGGGATGAAATGGGAGGTATGGGATGAAATGGGAGGTATGGGGATGTATGGGAGGTATGGGAAGTATGGGATGAAATGGGAGGTATGGGATGAAATGGGAGGTATGGGATGTATGGGATGTATGGGATGAAATGGGAGGTATGGGATGAAATGGGAGGTATGGGATGAAATGGGAGGTATGGGGATGTATGGGAGGTATGGGATGTATGGGATGAAATGGGAGGTATGGGGATGTATGGGAGGTATGGGATGTATGGGATGAAATGGGAGGTATGGGATGAAATGGGAGGTATGGGATGTATGGGATGTATGGGATGAAATGGGAGGTATGGGATGAAATGGGAGGTATGGGATGAAATGGGAGGTATGGGATGAAATGGGAGGTATGGGATGAAATGGGAGGTATGGGATGTATGGGATGTATGGGATGAAATGGGAGGTATGGGATGAAATGGGAGGTATGGGATGAAATGGGAGGTATGGGATGAAATGGGATGTATGGGATGAAATTGGAGGTATGGGGATGAAATGGGATGTATGGGGATGAAATGGGAGGTATGGGGATGAAATGGGATGTATGGGATGAAATGGGATGCACCCTATTCCCAATGCAGTGCACTACTTTTAGCTAGAGCCCTATGGGGCCATTTGGGACACATGTTAAAAGGAAAGAGGGAATACGAAGAGTCTATAGTTCAGAATGATAAAGTACTTTTCCATATGAAGTCCTTGTTATTTGCTACATTAATCTATGTTTGTTTACTTTGTTTGTAATGTTGCTTACATACTAATTACCGGTATGTGTTCTGTTGTTCCTTTAGCATCATAGCAAAACATGTGATCATGTGACCTAGAGGGACAGGAAGTAGGAAGTAGAATCTGTGTTGAGGGACCAATCATTGATCAGGTTTGCTGTCGCGGTGGTAAAATCATTTGGGTTTGGGCCATAGGGATGTGATAAATCATTTGGGTTTGGGCCATAGAGATGTGATAAATCATTTGGGTTTGGGCCATAGAGATGTGATGAATCATTTGGGTTTGGGCCATAGAGATGTGATAAATCATTTGGGTTTGGGCCATAGGGATGTGATAAATCATTTGGGTTTGGGCCATAGAGATGTGATGAATCATTTGGGTTTGGGCCATAGAGATGTGATAAATCATTTGGGTTTGGGCCATAGGGATGTGATAAATCATTTGGGTTTGGGCCATAGAGATGTGATAAATCATTTGGGTTTGGGCCATAGAGATGTGATAAATCATTTGGGTTTGGGCCATAGAGATGTGATGAATCATTTGGGTTTAGGCCATAGAGATGTGATGAATCATTTGGGTTTGGGCCATAGAGATGTGATAAATCATTTGGGTTTGGGCCATAGGGATGTGATAAATCATTTGGGTTTGGGCCATAGGGATGTGATAAATCATTTGGGTTTGGGCCATAGAGATGTGATAAATCATTTGGGTTTGGGCCATAGAGATGTGATAAATCATTTGGGTTTGGGCCATAGAGATGTGATGAATCATTTGGGTTTAGGCCATAGAGATGTGATGAATCATTTGGGTTTGGGCCATAGAGATGTGATAAATCATTTGGGTTTGGGTCATAGAGATGTGATAAATCAGACAGAGACAGAGACAGAGACAGAGACAGAGACAGAGACAGAGACAGAGACAGAGACAGAGACAGAGAGAGAAGCCCTGATATGGATGGTATGGTTTAAATGGATGATATAAACCTGTGACACACACACACAAAGTAGTCAATCCTGTAAGGAGACAGTTGTGCGTTAAGCCATCATACCTCATGCTGCTCCAACACTATCATACTGTATCTCTCATCCTGCAAGAATCAACTCTCTCTCTGTCTGCTTTCCTCCCTTTTTCTCTCTCTGTTATTATTAGGAAGGGTCATGGTTGATATAATACTAATAGGAATGTATAGGAGCAGTATATTTACATACTCCCTGTCAACATTATAATTACCAAAGGACTAAATCCACAGAAAGCTGAATCCAACACGTGTACGCAGATCTGGGTAGCAACAGTGCCACCCAGAGGTAGAAGAGAGCATAGCACGGTGCACGAAAGGAGCTGGCGTGTGTGAATGAGGAAATATCAAATCATTCTTTGACCTTGAAATAACGTGAGAAAAAGAGAAATTTTATGTGTGACAATATTATATATATATATTTTATATTTTATATATATATATATATATATATATATATATAATTTTCGTCTCTTCTTTCTTCATTCTGAATTAAACGCGAGATTTGATCAGGGTGCTTCAAAAACCTCGCTAGTTTGAACGGTCTCAATGCCTAAGACGTCTGTACGCGCTGTCAGAGTTCCTATATGTTTTGTCGTTAACTCATTACATATCCTAAACAAGTTCTATATAATAGTACATATGTATCAAGTAATATAATACAATGTCTAGACATTTTCTGAACAGTGTCTTCTGAATAAATAAAAAATAGTATTACTGAAATAAGTGGAAAGCATAAGAGCGATGAGTTGCTATAAAACCCTGTCGTCTTTATTGTTGTGTTGATTGTGGTAAATACTATTATAATATGAACTAACTATCCCCGAAGATAAGGATTATGGGTGATGAAATGACCCTGCTGCGTTCCTGTCGGTGCAACTCGTAGTATAATACTGGTTTACACATTCACATAGACTGTTGCAATGCTGTCACTGAGAATCAAGGCTGCGACGCACATGTTTTAGTGTACTACATGTCACATACCAACTGTCAATCAACAAGGGTCATCAACAACAATAAAACACTAACGTTATGTTGAACGCATCCCCAAAGACGGCATGGCTCTAACCTGATCCCAGATCTGTTTGTTCTCTTGTCAACTTAACTTATTGCTGTCATTGTCAAGCCAACCATATTTTAGCGTGACAACGAGTGACAAGTAGTTGGCATGATGGCACCAACAGACTGGTACTCAGGCTGGCACGGCTATGATCTAGTGGTTAATAATCCCTATTAATGTGAATACAGGCCGGCGTCCCAAATAGCAACCTATTCCTTACATAAGGCACTACCTATGACCAGAGTGTGAGCACTAGATAGGGAATAGGGTTGCCATTTGGGACGTAACCCAGGTCTGGGATCTGTTGGTATGGATGAAGCACAATGATGTGGCTGTTGTTTATACTCATGTTGGGAGAAAAAAAGATAGAAAGAGAGAGAAAGAGAGAGAAAGAGAGAGAAAGAGAGAGAGAGAGAGAGAGAGAGAGAGAGAGAGAGAGAGAGAGAGAGAGAGAGAGAGAGAGAGAGAGAGAGAGAGAGAGAGTTGCCCCTTGAAGTGGGCCTGGATGAATCTCCTCTATTCTGCTTTATTATTTAATTTGACCTACCATTCATTTATTCTATATTTTATTATCTATCTATTTATTTACCTATCTGTCGTTTTTTTCTAAGATTGTTATAATGAACCTATAAAGGGATGATACTAAAATGCTTCTTTATTTTTTGCTCAAGATAACAAGCTGTTTGAAATAACATTTGTGGGCTGTGTATAAAAAAAATGTTGAAATGTTAAAAAAAAAATGAATAAAGAATGTATTTCCTTAAGATGTTTTGTCTGGAATAAGAATTTATAGAGCATTTATAACGTCCTCATAAGCATTCATAACGTCCTCATAAGCATTCATAACGTCCTCATAAACATTCATAACGTCCTCATAAGCATTCATAAAGTCCTCATAAGCATTCATAAAGTCCTCATAAACATGAATAAAGTCTCATAAGCATTCATAACGTCCTCATAAGCATCCATAAAGTCTCATAAGCATTCATAACATCCTCATAAGCATTCATAAAGTCCTCAAACATTCACAAAGTCCTCAAACATTCACAAAGTCCTCATAAACATTCATAAAGTCCTCATAAACATTCATAAAGTCCTCATAAACATTCATAAAGTCCTCATAAACATTTATAAAGTCCTCATAAACATTCATAAAGTCCTCATAAACATTCATAAAGTCCTCAATAGCATTTATAAAGTCCTCATAAACATTCATAAAGTCCTCATAAACATTCATAAAGTCCTCATAAACATTCATAAAGTCCTCATAAACATTCATAGAGTCTTCATAAGCCCCAAGCATACACAGTGTCCACAAGATTTATGGCAGCACTGCAAAAGGGACCCATTGGATTTCAGTAGCCAACACTAGTCACAGACCTCAAGGAGCACCCAGTAAACCCTATCCTAAAGATACATACTGCATTAACCCAGTAAACCCTATCCTAAAGATACATACTGCATTAACCCACTAAACCCTATCCTAAAGATACATACTGCATTAACCCACTAAACCCTATCCTAAAGATACATACTGCATTAACCCACTAAACCCTATCCTAAAGATACATACTGCATTAACCCAGTAAACCCTATCCTAAAGATACATACTGCATTAACCCAGTAAACCCTATCCTAAAGATACATACTGCATTAACCCAGTAAACCCTATCCTAAAGATACATACTGCATTAA
>NW_024057945.1:0-76547 GCF_016432855.1 Salvelinus namaycush | reverse complement strand
ACAACTCTCTTACTGGCCTGACAACAACCCACTTACTGGCCTGACAACAACTCACTTACTGGCCTGACAACATCTCACTTACTGGCCTGACAACAACCCACTTACTGGCCTGAAAACATCTCACTTACTGGCCTGAAAACAACTCACTTACTGGCCTGACAACATCTCACCTACTGGCCTGACAACAACTCACTTACTGGCCTGACAACAACCCACTTACTGGCCTGACAACATCTCACCTACTGGCCTGACAACAACTCACTTACTGGCCTGACAACAACCCACTTACTGGCCTGACAACAACTCACTTACTGGCCTGACAACAACTTACTTACTGGCCTGACAACAACCCACTTAATGGCCTGACAACAACCCACTTACTGGCCTGACAACATCTCACCTACTGCCTGACAACAACCCACTTACTGGCCTGACAACAACTCACTTACTGGCCTGACAACAACTCTCTTACTGGCCTGACACCATCCACTTACTGGCCTGACAACAACTCTCTTACTTTCCTGACAACATCTCACTTACTGGCCTGACACCATCCACTTACTGGCCTGACAACAACTCTCTTACTGGCCTGACAACAACTCTCTTTCTGGCCTGACAACATCTCACTTACTGGCCTGACAACATCTCACTTACTGGCCTGACACCATCCACTAACTGGCCTGACAACATCTCACTTACTGGCCTGACAACAACCCACTTACTGGCCTGAAAACAACTCACTTACTGGCCTGAAAACATCTCACTTACTGGCCTGACAACAACCCACTTACTGGCCTGAAAACATCTCACTTACTGGCCTGACAACAACCCACTTACTGGCCTGACAACATCTCACTTACTGGCCTAACAACAACCCACTTCCTGGCCTGAAAACATCTCACTTACTTGCCTGACAACAACCCAATTACTGGCCTGACAACAACTCTCTTACTGGCCTGACAACATCTCACCTACTGGCCTGACAACAACTCACTTACTTGCCTGACAACTCTCTTACTTGCCTGACAACAATTCACTTACTGGCCTGACACCATCCACTTACTGGCCTGACAACATCTCACTTACTGGCCTGACAACAACTCTCTTACTGGCCTGACAACAACCCACTTACTGGCCTGACAACAACCCACTTACTGGCCTGACAACATCTCACTTACTGGCCTGACAACAACTCACTTACTGGCCTGAAAACATCTCACTTACTGGCCTGAAAACAACTCACTTACTGGCCTGACAATATCTCACCTACTGGCCTGACAACAACTCACTTACTGGCCTGACAACAACCCACTTACTGGCCTGACAACATCTCACCTACTGGCCTGACAACAACTCTCTTACTGGCCTGACAACATCTCACTTACTGGCCTGACAACAACCCACTTACTGGCCTGACAACAACCCACTTACTGGCATGAAAACATCTCACTTACTGGCCTGACAACATCTCACTTACTGGCCTGACAACAACTCTCTTACTGGCCTGACAACAACCCACTTACTGGCCTGACAACAACCCACTTACTGGCCTGACAACATCTCACTTACTGGCCTGACAACAACCCAATTACTGGCCTGAAAACATCTCACTTACTGGCCTGAAAACAACTCTCTTACTGGCCTGACAACATCTCACTTACTGGCCTGACAACAACTCACTTACTTGCCTGACAACTCTCTTACTTGCCTGACAACAATTCACTTACTGGCCTGACACCATCCACTTACTGGCCTGGCAACAACTCTCTTACTGGCCTGACAACATCTCACTTACTGGCCTGACAACAACCCACTTACTGGCCTGACAACATCTCACTTACTGGCCTGAAAATATCTCACTTACTGGCCTGACAACAACCCACTTACTGGCCTGACAACAACTCACTTACTGGCCTGAAAACATCTCACTTACTGGCCTGACAACAACTCACTTACTGGCCTGACAACATCTCACTTACTGGCCTGACAACAACTCTCTTACTGGCCTGACAACAACCCACTTACTGGCCTGACAACAACTCACTTACTGGCCTGACAACATCTCACTTACTGGCCTGACAACAACCCACTTACTGGCCTGAAAACATCTCACTTACTGGCCTGAAAACAACTCACTTACTGGCCTGACAACATCTCACCTACTGGCCTGACAACAACTCACTTACTGGCCTGACAACAACCCACTTACTGGCCTGACAACATCTCACCTACTGGCCTGACAACAACTCACTTACTGGCCTGACAACAACCCACTTACTGGCCTGACAACAACTCACTTACTGGCCTGACAACAACTTACTTACTGGCCTGACAACAACCCACTTAATGGCCTGACAACAACCCACTTACTGGCCTGACAACATCTCACCTACTGGCCTGACAACAACCCACTTACTGGCCTGACAACAACTCACTTACTGGCCTGACAACAACTCTCTTACTGGCCTGACACCATCCACTTACTGGCCTGACAACAACTCTCTTACTTTCCTGACAACATCTCACTTACTGGCCTGACACCATCCACTTACTGGCCTGACAACAACTCTCTTACTGGCCTGACAACAACTCTCTTTCTGGCCTGACAACATCTCACTTACTGGCCTGACAACATCTCACTTACTGGCCTGACACCATCCACTAACTGGCCTGACAACATCTCACTTACTGGCCTGACAACAACCCACTTACTGGCCTGAAAACAACTCACTTACTGGCCTGAAAACATCTCACTTACTGGCCTGACAACAACCCACTTACTGGCCTGAAAACATCTCACTTACTGGCCTGACAACAACCCACTTACTGGCCTGACAACATCTCACTTACTGGCCTAACAACAACCCACTTCCTGGCCTGAAAACATCTCACTTACTTGCCTGACAACAACCCAATTACTGGCCTGACAACAACTCACTTACTTGCCTGACAACAACTCACTTACTGGCCTGACACCATCCACTTACTGGCCTGACAACAACTCTCTTACTGGCCTGACAACATCTCACTTACTGGCCTGACAACAACTCTCTTACTGGCCTGACAACAACCCACTTACTGGCCTGACAACCCACTTACTGGCCTGACAACAACCCACTTACTGGCCTGACAACAACCCACTTACTGGCCTGAAAACATCTCTCTTACTGGCCTGACAACATCTCACTTACTGGCCTGACAACAACTCACTTACTTGCCTGACAACTCTCTTACTGGCCTGACAACATCTCACTTACTGGCCTGAAAACATCTCACTTACTGGCCTGACAACATCTCACTTACTGGCCTGACAACAACCCACTTACTGGCCTGACAACAACCCACTTACTTGCCTGACAACAACCCACTTACTGGCCTGACAACAACCCACTTCCTTGCCTGACAACAACTCACTTACTGGCCTGACAACAACTCACTTACTGGCCTGACAACAACTCACTTACTGGCCTGACAACAACCTACTTACTGGCCTGACAACAACTCACTTACTTGCCTGACAACTCTCTTACTGGCCTGACAACAACCCACTTACTGGCCTGACAACAACCCACTTACTTGCCTGACAACAACCCACTTACTGGCCTGACAACAACCCACTTACTGGCCTGACAACAACTCACTTACTGGCCTGACAACAACTCACTTACTGGCCTGACAACAACCTACTTACTGGCCTGACAACAACTCACTTACTTGCCTGACAACTCTCTTACTGGCCTGACAACATCTCACTTACTGGCCTGAAAACAACTCTTACTGGCCTGACAACATCTCACTTACTGGCCTGACAATATCTCACTTACTGGCCTGACAACAACCCACTTCCTGGCCTGACAACAACTCACTTACTGGCCTGACAACAACTCACTTACTGGCCTGACAACAACTCACTTACTGGCCTGACAACAACTCACTTACTGGCCTGACAACATCTCACTTACTGGCCTGACAACAACTCACTTACTGGCCTGACAACAACTCACTTACTGGCCTGACAACAACTCACTTACTGGCCTGACAACAACTCACTTACTTGCCTGACAACTCTCTTACTTGCCTGACAACTCTCTTACTTGCCTGACAACAACTCACTTACTGGCCTGACAACTCTCTAACTGGCCTGACAACAGCTCAACAGACAGCTAATGGAACTGGAACTCACGGAATTCAGCCCAGCAACTGATTACCTTGTCTGCGTCTCAAATGGGACCCTATTCCCCATATAGTGCAATACTTTTGACCCACAGCATATTTCTCACCATGGAGCAGTTCTGAAAACAGTCCAATCATAACTTGGCATCATGTCAGAGGTCCAGACTAATGAACTCTCCAAGGTGGCTGGTTTATTGCAGTTAGTGTTTGATGATTTACAATCTAGCTACACACATTACACACTAACGCAGGCACACACACACACACACACACACACACACACACACACACACACACACACACACACACACACACACACACACACACACACACACACACACACACACACACACACACACACACACACACACACACACACACACACACACACCTGCCAGGTTTACTTTCCTACTTCAAAACTCCCCAGCCCAGTCTCAGGGAACACTGTGTGGCTCAGCCCAGTCTCAGGGAACTCTGTGTGGTTCAGCCCAGTCTCAGGGAACCCTGTGTGGCCCAGTCTCAGGGAACCCTGTGTGGCCCAGCCCAGTCTCTTGGAACTCTGTGTGGTTCAGCCCAGTCTCAGGGAACCCTGTGTGGCCCAGTCTCAGGGAACCCTGTGTGGCTCAGCCCAGTCTCAGGGAACCCTGTGTGGTTCAGCCCAGTCTCAGGGAACCCTGTGTGGTTCAGCCCAGTCTCAGGGAACCCTGTGTGGCCCAGTCTCAGGGAACCCCGTATGGCTCAACCCAGTCCCAGGGGACCCAGTGTGGCCCAGCCCAGTCTCAGGGAACCCTGTGTGGCTCAGTCTCAGGGAACCCTGTGTGGCTCAGTCTCAGGGAACCCTGTGTGGCCCAGCCCAGTCTCAGGGAACCCTGTGTGGCTCAGTCTCAGGGAACCCTGTGTGGCTCAGCCCAGTCTCAGGGAACCATGTGTGGCTCAGACCAGTCCCAGGGGACCCAGTGTGGCTCAGCCCAGTCCCAGGGGACCCAGTGTGGCTCAGACCAGTCCCAGGGGACCCCGTATGGCTTAACCCAGTCCCAGGGGACCCAGTGTGGCTCAGACCAGTCCCAGGGGACCCAGTGTGGCTCAAACCAGTCCCAGGGGACCCAGTGTGGCTCAGACCAGTCCCAGGGGACCCCGTGTTTACGCTTTCTCATTATGGGGTATTGTGTGGAGATTGATGAGGAAAAATGTATTTGATCCATTTTAGAATAAGGCTGTAACGTAACAAAATCTGGTAAAAGTCAAGGGGTCTGAATATACTGTACATATAAATGAATGGAATTATAAACACACAAAGCATTTATTTCTCCAGACAAGCCAAATGCTATCCACAGGACATACATACCATCAGGCTGTACACATCTCATGGGTGTTTATGTTGAAATACTGCCAGTTCTTTTAAGTCTCACTCTCTCCTGATCAAACAATCCCTAAATGAAGGGATGAAAAGTAAAGCCACACAAAGAGGAGAAGCAAAGAGGGGAGAGGGAGAGGCAGTGGGAGAGGCAGTGGGAGATGCAGTGGGAGAGGCAGTGGGAAAGGCAGTGGGAGAGGCAGTGGGAGAGGGAGAGGAAGTGGGAGAGGCAGTGGGAGAGGCAGTGGGAGAGGAAGTGGGAGAGGAAGTGGGAGAGGCAGTGGGAGAGGGAGAGGCAGTGGGCGAGGGAGAGGCAGTGGGAGAGGCAGTGGGCGAGGCAGTGGGCGAGGGAGAGGCAATGGGAGAGGGAGTGGGAGAGGCAGTGGGAGAGGCAGTGGGAGAGGGAGAGGCAGTGGGAGTGGGAGAGCCAGTGCGAGAGGCAGTGGGAGAGGCAGTGGGCGAGGCAGTGGGCGAGGCAGTTGGAGAGGGAGTGGGAGAGGAAGTGAGAGAGGCAGTGGGAGAGGCAGTGGGAGAGGCAGTGGCAGTGGGAGAGGCATTGGGAGAGGCAGTGGGAGAGGCAGTGGGAGAGGCAGTGGGAGAGGGAGAGGAAGTGGGAGAGGCAGTGGGAGAGGCAGTGGGAGAGGCAGTGGGCGAGGGAGAGGCAGTGGGAGAGGCAGTGGGAGAGGCAGTGGGCAAGGGAGAGGAAGTGGGAGAGGAAGTGGGAGAGGCAGTGGGAGAGGGAGAGGCAGTGGGAGAAGCAGAGGGAGAGGAAGTGGGCGAGGGAGAGGCAGTGGGAGAAGCAGTGGGAGAAGGAGAGGCAGTGGGAGAGGCAGAGGCAGTGGGAGAGAGAGTGGGGGTGACTTCCAGTGTGTGTGTGTGTGTGTGTGTGTGTGTGTGTGTGTGTGTGTGTGTGTGTGTGTGTGTGTGTGTGTGTGTGTGTGTGTGTGTGTGTGTGTGTGTGTGTGTGTGTGTGTGTGTGTGTGTGTGTGTGTGTGTGTGTGTGTGTGTGTGTGTGTGTGTGTGTGTGTGTGTGTGTGTGTGTGTGTGTGTGTTTGTACCCTGAGACCTAACAGTCTGTGTGTCAAAGATGAGGTCCAGTAGGAAACATTTGGCACAGGATGTCCTAATGACATTCTTCTCTGGTTTTAAACAGTTTTTCCTGTTCAGAAAAAGTCATTTATTAAGAATGTAATCAACCTGTTTTCAGTAATTATGTAATTTTTCACGATGAGATCAAGGCGTCCTATTTTGGTTGTTGTTTAGGCAAGCAGTGAAACAGCTCAGATGTAAATATTTATATTTTTACATAAGAGTTTCATCATAAGATGCAAGATTCCTTTATTTGGTGCTTTGGGAAATAGCTTGAAATTACTTGGAAATTATGTCTAACCCTTGCTTGCTCTGTCGTCTGAAATTGCAACATCAGCATGCCTGTCAGAATTACAATAATTGACAGTTATTATAATTAGGAGAATCTACAAAGGAAATGGCAAACAAAAAATACATAGGGTGCCTCCAAAATAGTACTTTTGGGCAGGCCTGGGGAAAAAAGTAGAGCACTATATAGGGAACAGGGTGCCATTTGGGATGCTGACAAAGTCAGGAGTAAAGGACTGCTCCATTCTTAGTCATCTCAAATGTTTAATCAAGTCAAACATAGGAAATCATACAACACTACCTAATGTCCTCCATAAAACTAACAAAGGATCCAAAGGTTTTGGACAGTAAAAAGGGTACACTCAGTTAAAGCGTGGGAGAGAGAGAGAGAGAGAGAGAGAGAGAGATGGCCCTAAACAAAAAGTACACAGTGGCAGAATACCTGACCACTGTGACTGACCCAAACTTAAGGAAAGCTTTGACTATGTACAGACTCAGTGAGCATAGCCTTGCTATTGAGAAAGGCCGCAGTAGGCAGACATGGCTCTCAAGAGAAGACAGGCTATGTGCACACTGCCCACAAAATGAGGTGGAAACTGAGCTGCACTTCCTAACCTCCTGCCCAATGTATGACCGTATAAGAGACACATATTTCCCTCAGATTACACAGATCCACAAAGAATTTGAAAACAAACCCGATTTGATAAACTCCCATATCTACTGGGTGAAATACCACAGTGTGCCATCACAGCAGCAAGATTTGTGACCTGTTGCCACAAGAAAAAGGCAATCAGTGAAGAACAAACACCATTGTAAATACAACCCATATTTATGCTTATGTATTTTCCCTTTTGTACATTAACCATTTATACATCGTTACAACACTGTATATATACATAATATAACATTTGTAATGTCTTTATTCTTTTGAAACTTCTGTATGTTAAATGTTTACTGTTCATTTTTATTGTTTATTTCACTTTTGTATATTATCTACCTCACTTGCTTTGGCAATCTTAACATATGTTTCCCATGTCAATAAAGCCCCTTGAATTGAATTGAGATGGCTAGAGAGAGATATGCTAGAGATAGAGATGGCTAGAGTGGGAGAGAGAGAGAGATGACTAGAGAGGGAGAGAGAGATGACGAGAATGATGGCTAGAGATAGAGATGGCTAGAGTGGGAGAGAGAGAGAGATGGCTAGAGAGGGAGAGAGAGATGGCAAGAGAGATAGCTAGAGAGAGAGAGAGATGGCTAGAGAGAGAGAGATGGCAAGAGAGATAGCTAGAGAGAGAGAGAGATGGCTAGAGAGAGAGAGATGGCTAGAGAGAGAGATGGCTAGAGAGAGAGATGGCTAGAGAGAGAGAGAGAGAGAGAGAGATGGCGAGAGAGAGAGATGGCTAGAGAGAGAGAGAGAGAGAGAGAGACGGCTAGAGAGAGAGAGAGAGAGAGATGGCCAGAGAGAGAGAGAGAGACGGCTAGAGAGAGAGAGACGGCTAGAGAGAGATAGAGAGATGGCCTGAGAGAGAGATGGCTAGAGAGAGAGACGGCTAGAGAGAGAGAGACGGCTAGAGAGAGAGAGAGAGACGGCTAGAGAGAGAGAGAGACGGCTAGAGAGAGAGAGAGATGGCTAGGGAGAGAGAGATGGCTAGAGAGAGAGAGAGAGAGAGATGGCTAGAGAGAGAGAGAGACGGTGCTACAGATACAGGTATCCTGTGTGTGTATTTTCTTTCCTTCTGCCCTATTCACAGGTGTCGTCAATCAGTCACCAATCATCATTCCCCAATCAGTCATCAATCTGAAGACACACCTACTCCTTTTTCCTTACCCAATCACATCCCCTTTCCCTTGGTTTAAAAGTATCCCAATCAGTTCTCTCTGGAGATCTCTCTTTTGTTTTTGCAACTACATGTCACTTTGTCCGTTATCCTGTGAGTATTGTTTTGTTATGGTGTTTGACTGTTTGTTTGATGGTGGGAAAAGGGGGTACCAAGACAAGTCGCCCATGGGCATACACTACCCGTAGGTAGATATTGTCTAAAGAACACTAGTTAGAACTGGGCGGACCACCCACTGTATTTTATTGGTTAGTGAGCTAGCTGTTGTTGAAGCAGGTAGTCTAGTTTAGAGGTGTTTTTGGATATTTGTTTCTTTCCTTGGGTCCAGCTCAGCCCCTTTTCCCGCCCACCTTTACCGTGTGTTTACCAAATAAACCATGAGTGTTTGACGGTAGATTTAAGTTGTCTGTGGTTTTTCGTTCTCACTGTTTTTCACTATTATGATTTGCATGAATTATGTTACGGGTCTCGTTTCCATCCCCCCTAGACTGCAGGGCCAAAGGGATTCGTAACATAAGTGGGGGCTCATCCGGGATATGTCTTTACTGACACCCATGCCACTCGTGCAAATTATTGTAGTGGTTTAGTTCAGTGTTGACCGTCACCGCTAGGAATAGCTGAGGTAGCATTAGTGTTTGCTATTTGTTGGCTCTGGTGTTTTACTGGTAGTTCAAAATGGCTACATTTGATTTGAAATCCTTTTTGGATAACCCTACGTGTGTAACGGAATTCCTCGTCCTCCTCTGACGAGGAGTAAGACATGTCGGACCAAGATGCAGCGTGGTGAGTATCCATTTTAATATGAATACTTGAAACTAACAAAATAAATGACCAAAGACGAAACAGTCCCGTAAAGTGACAACACAAACACAGGAACACAGTAACAGGAACAATCACCCACAACCCACAATACAAAACAGGCTACCTAAATATGGTTCCCAATCAGAGACAAACGACAAACACCTGCCTCTGATTGAGAACCATATCAGGCCAAACACATAGAAATAGACAAACTAGACATACAACAGAATGCCCACTCAGATCACACCCTGACCAAACAAAACATATAAACATACAAAACAAACTATGGTCAGGCCGTGACAACGTGGGAGGTTTTTGACAAATGTCGTAGAGTTGATTTACTGACTTTGGATGACCATTATTCTGTATCGATTCCGCAGAGTTTAGTTAAAGCGGAGGTCAAACAACTGGTGTTAAATGTTTTGGTGGAAGAGCAAGTGCTTGTGTTACCGCTGCATGAGCCTACTACCCATGTAGGGGATGTAGCTTCTCCTGTAAGCACATCGGTGTCTGAGAACGAGGGCGAGGCTAAAACTCCAGCCACATGGTCCTGTTTTGATCCTCTCTCCCCACTGTCAAACGGTGATGCCAGGAGGGATGTCCGTTCGACACAGCTCCAACTGGAGGCGGAAGAGAGAGCCCAAATTAGTCAAGAAAATCTCCAGTTGGAAATGAGTAAACTTGAGGCAGAAAAAGAAAGAGAACAGCGGCATTTGGAGATGTGTAAAGTTGAGGCAGAACATTTTGGGTAGAGAGAGAGATGGCTAGAGAGAGAAGGAGAGAGATGGGCAGAAAGATGAATGAGAGCGAGGGAGAAAGAAAAATGGACGAGAGAGAGAGAGAGATGGCTACTTTATCACTGACCCCAGAGTCTCTCAGAGCGTTCACAGTCATCCCACTGACACTCCTATCAGATCACAGCAAAATCACAGTCTACTTGAACAGAGCAATACTCAATCATGAGGCATCAAAGCCAAAGGAACTGAGAAATATTAAGAAATGCTATAGATGGCAGGAATGTAGTGTGGAACCCTACCAAAAAACAATTAGGCAACAACAAATTCAATCCCTTTTAAACAACTTCCTGGACAAAAAGTAATAGTAATAGTGAAGGTGTAAACTTGGCAGTAGAACATCTTAAAAGTATATTTGACCTCTCAGCTTCCCTATCTAATCTAAAAATTTCAAACAGAAAACCGAAGAAAATGAACAACAATGACAAATGGTTTGATGAGGAATGCAAGAACCTAAGAAAGAAATTGAGAAACCAGTCCAACCAAAAACATAGAGACCCAGACAAGCTGAGTCTTCGCCTTCACTATGGTGAATCACTAAAACAATACGGAAATACACTACGGAAAAAGAAGGAACAACAGCTCAATGTAATTGAAGAATCCATAGACTCTAACAAAGAACAAACAGCAAAAACATATACATGATCAAATACAAATCTTAGAATCAACTATTAAAGACTACCAGAACCCACTGGATTCTCAAATTACATTGAATGAACTACAGGACAAAATAAAAACCCTCCAACCCAAAAAGGCCTGTGGTGTTGATGGTATCGTCAATGAAATGATAAAATATACAGACAACAAATTCTATTTGGCGATACTAAAACTCTTCAACATCATCCTCAGCTCTGGCATCTTCCCCGATATATATTTGGATCCAAGGACTGATCACCCCAAACCACAAAAGTGCAGACAAATTTGACCCCAATAACTACCGTGGGATATGTGTCAACAGCAACCTTGGGAAAATCCTTTACATTATCATTAACAGCAGACTCGTACATTTCCTCAGAGATAACAATGTACTGAGCAAATATCAAATTGGCTTTTTACCAAATTATTGTAAGACAGACCACGTATTCACTCTGCACACCCTAATTGACAAACAAACAAACCAAAACAAAGGCAAAGTCTTCGACGCAATTTGGCATGAGGGTCTGCAGTATAAACTGATGGAAAGTGGTGTTGGGTAAAATGCATATGACATAATAATATCTATGTACACAAACAACAAGTGTGCGGTTAAAATGAGCAAAAAACACACATTTCTTCCCACAGGGACTTCAACATATATATCAACAAATTGGCGAGAGCACTAGAACAGTCTGCAGCACATGGCCTCACCCGACTAGAAGCTGAAGTCAAATGTCTACTGTTTGCTGATGATCTGGTGCTTCTGTCACCAACCAAGAAGGGCCTACAACAGCACCTAGATCTTCTGCACAGATTCTGCCTGACCTGGGACCAAAATAATGGTGTTCCAAAAAAGGTCCAGTCGCCAGGACCACAAATACAAATTCCATCTAAACATCAACGCCACAGGTAACTTCCACAAAGCTGTGAACAATCTGAGAGACATGGCATGAAGGGCCTTCTATGCCATCAAAAGGAACATAAAATTTGACATGTACAGACTCAGTGAGCATAGCCTTGCTATTGAGGAAGGCCGCCGTAGGCAGACCTGGCTCTCAAGAGAAGACAGGCTATGTGCACACAAAATGAGGTGGAAACTGAGCTGCACTTCCTAACCTCCTGCCAAATGTATGACCATATAAGAGACACATCTTTCCCTCAGATTACACAGATCCACAAAGAATTTGAAAACAAACCCGATATGATAAGCTCCCATATCTACTGGGTGAAATACCACAGTGTGCCATCACAGCAGCAGGGTGTGTGACCTGTTGCCACAAGAAAAAGGCAACCAGTGAAGAACAAACACCATTGTAAATACAACACATATTTATGCTTATTTATTTTCTCGTTTGTACTGTAACGATTTGCACATCGTTACAACACTGTATATATACATAATATGACATTTGTAATGTCTTTTTTCTTTTGGTACTCCTGTGAGTAATGTTTACTGTTCATTTTTATTGTTTATTTAACTTTTGTATATTATCACCTTCACTTGCTTTGGCAATGATAACATATGTTTCCCATGCCAATAAAGCCTCTTGAATTGAATTGAGAGAGAGAGAGAGAGAGAGAGATGGCTGGCTAGAGAGAGAGAGAGATGGCTAGAGAGAGAGATGGCTAGAGAGAGAGATGGCTAGAGAGAGAGAGTGAGAGAGAGATTGCTAGAGAGAGAGCGAGAGATGGCTAGAGAGAGAGAGAGATGACTAGAGAGAGAGAGAGATGGCTAGAGAGAGAGATGTCTAGAGAGAGAGGGACGGCTAGAGAGAGAGACGGCTAGAGAGAGAGACGGCTAGAGAGAGAGAGAGACGGCTAGAGAGAGATGGCAAGAGAGAGAGAGATGGCTAGAGAGCGAGAGAGTGACAGAGAGAGAGAGAGATGGCTAGAGAGAGAGCAAGAGATGGCTGGCTAGAGAGAGAGAGAGAGAGAGAGAGAGAGATGGCTGGCTAGAGAGAAAGAGAGAGATGGCTGGCTAGAGAGAGAGAGAGAGAGATGGCTGGTTAGAGAGAGAGAGAGAGATGGCTGGCTGGCTAGAGAGAGAGAGAGTTGGCTGGCTAGAGAGAGAGAGAGATGGCTGGCTGGCTAGAGAGAGAGAGAGAGAGAGATGGCTGGCTGGCTAGAGAGAGAGAGAGATCCACAAAGAATTCGAAAACAAATCCAATTTTGATAAACCCCCATATTTACTGGGTGAAATTCCACAGTGTGCCATCACAGCAGCAAGATTTGTGACCTGTTGCCACAAGAAAAGGGCAACCAGTGAAGAACAAACACCATTGTAAATACAACCCATATTTATGCTAATTTATTTTCCCTTGTGTACTTTAACCATTTGTACATTGTTACAACACTGTATATATATAATATGACATTTGTAATGTCTTTATTGTTTTGAAACTTCTGTATGTGTAATGTTTACTGTTAATTTTTATTGTTTATTTCACTTTTGTATATTATCTACCTCACTTGCTTTGGCAATGTTAACAGATGTTTCCCATGGCAATAAAGCCCCTTGAATTGAATTGAATTGAGAAAGAGATGGCTGGCTAGAGAGAGAGAGAGAGATATGGCTGGCTAGAGAGAGAGAGAGAGAGGGCTGGCTAGAGAGAGAGAGATATATGGCTGGCTAGAGAGAGAGAGTTATGGCTGGCTAGAGAGAGAGAGATATGGCTGGCTAGAGAGAGAGAGAGATATGGCTGGCTAGAGAGAGAGAGAGAGATGGCTGGCTAGAGAGAGAGAGAGAGAGAGATGGCTGGCTGGCTAGAGAGAGAGAGAGATATGGCTGGCTAGAGAGAGAGAGATATGGCTGGCTACAGAGAGAGAGAGAGATATGGCTGGCTAGAGAGAGAGAGAGATGGCTGGCTAGAGAGAGAGAGAGAGATGGCTGGCTGGCTAGAGAGAGAGAGAGAGATATGGCTGGCTAGAGAGAGAGAGAGATATGGCTGGCTGGCTAGAGAGAGAGAGAGAGATGGCTGGCTAGAGAGAGAGAGAGAGATGGCTGGCTAGAGAGAGAGAGAGAGATGGCTGGCTGGCTAGAGAGAGAGAGAGATATGGCTGGCTGGCTAGAGAGAGAGAGAGATGGCTGGCTGGCTAGAGAGACAGAGATATGGCTGGCTAGAGAGAGAGAGAGATATGGCTGGCTAGAGAGAGAGAGATATGGCTGGCTAGAGAGAGAGAGAGATGGCTGGCTGGCTAGAGAGAGAGAGAGAGATGGCTGGCTGGCTAGAGAGAGAGAGAGAGATGGCTGGCTGGCTAGAGAGAGAGAGATGGCTGGCTGGCTAGAGAGAGAGATATGGCTGGCTAGAGAGAGAGAGAGAGATGGCTGGCTGGCTAGAGAGAGAGAGAGATGGCTGGCTGGCTAGAGAGAGAGAGATATGGCTGGCTAGAGAGAGAGAGAGAGATATGGCTGGCTAGAGAGAGAGAGAGAGAGACGGCAAATCTAAACTCAAAACCTACAACCTGATTTTGGACGGAATTACGGAATCATCTGGAATGTTTACACCACCAAAGATGATTATTCCAAAGCTATACAGCAAATGCTCTGGAAAACAACAGAAACCTGACAACACCATCCAACCTGGAACTGAGTGAGTAATGTTCAGTCTGAAGCTATATTTTATTTCCAAAAGCCAAGAAGAAAAATACATGACATTACTTTATAAGGACTAAATGCTAAATTAAGGCTGCCAAGCTTGATACAACTTTAACCATGGCACTTATCGTAAGAGTAGGGGTGTTAACCCCGGTGTCCTGGCTAAATTCCCAATCTGGCCCTCAAACCATCACGGTCACCTAAGAATCCCCATTTTACAATCGGCTCATTCATCCCCCTCCTCTCCCCTGTAACTCTTCCCCAGGTCGTTGCTGTAAATGAGAACGTGTTCTCAGTCAATTTACCTAATAAAATAATAATTTTATTTAAAAAATAAAAAATTGATAGAACTGTCAAAGGGGGCGGAGTTGCAATCTACTGCAGAGATAGCCTGCAGAGTTCCATCTTACTATCCAGGTCTGTGCCCAAACAATTCAAGCTTCTAACTTTTAAAAATCCACATTTCCAGAAACAAGTCCCTCATCGTTGCCGCTTGCTAAAGACCACTTTCTGCCCCCAGCTGTGCCCTGGACACCATATGTGAATTGATTGTCCCCCATCTATCTTCAGAGCTCGTGCTGTTAGGTGACCTAAACTGGGACATGCGTAACACCCCGTCCATCCTACAATCTAAGCTTGATGCCCTCAATCTCACACAAATTATCAATGAACCTACCAGGTACAACCCCAAATCCGTAAACACAGGCACCCTCATAGACATCATCCTAACCAACCTGCCCTCCAAATACACCTCTGCTGTCTTCAACCAGGATCTCAGCGATCACTGCCTCATTGCCTGCGTCCGTAATGGGTCTGCGGTCAAACGACCACCCCTCATCACTGTCAACCGCTCCCAAAAACACTTCTGCGAGCAGGCCTTTCTAATCGACCTGGCCCGGGTATCCTGGAAGGATATTGACCTCATTCCGTCAGTAGAGGATGCCTGGTTACTCTTTAAAAGTGCTTACCTCACCATCTTACATAAGCATGCCCCATTCAAAAAGTTTAGAACCAAGAACAGATATAGCCCTTGGTTCACTCCAGACCTGACTGCCCTTAACCAACACAAAAACATCCTGTGTCGCACTGCATTAGCATCGAACAGCCCCCGCGATATGCAACGTTTCAGGGAAGTTAGGAATCAATATACACAGGCAGTTAGGAAAGCAAAGGCTAGCTTTTTCAAACAGAAAATTGCATCCTGTAGCACAAACTCAAAAAAGTTATGGGACACAGTAAAGTCCATGGAGAATAGGAGCACCTCCTCCCAGCTGACCACTGCACTGAGGCTAGGAAACACTGTCGCCACTGATAAATCCACGATAATTGAGAATTTCATTAAGCATTTTTCTACGTCTGGCCATGCTTTCCACCTGGCTACACGTACCGCGGTCAACAGCCCTGCACCCCCCACAGCAACTTACCCAAACCTCCCCCATTTCTCATTCACCCAAATCCAGATAGCTGATGTTCTGAAAGAGCTGCAAAATCTGGACCCCTACAAATCAGCCGGGCTAGACAATCTGGACCATCTCTAAAATTATCCTCCGAAATTGTTGCCACCCCTATTACTAGCCTGTTCAACTTCTCTTTCGTATCGTCTGAGATCCCCAAAGATTGGAAAGCTGCCGCGGTCATCCCCCTCTTCAAGGGGGGAGACACTCTAGACCAAAACTGCTACAGACCTATATCTATCCTACCCGACCTTTCTAAGGTCTTCAAAAGCCAAGTTAAAACCTCTCTAGGATAGGGGGCAGCATTTTCACTTTTGAATAAATAGCGTAACCAATTTCAACTTCCTTCTACTCATCCCCAGAATATAAGATATGCATATTATTAGTAGATTTGGATAGAAAACACTCTGACGTTTCTAAAACTGTTTGAATTATGTCTGTGAGTATAACAGAACTTATGTAGCAGGCAAAACCCTGAGGACTAACCATTCAGATTTTTTGTTTTGGAGGTCACTGTCTGTTCAATGTGTTTTCATTGGGATACTAGATTTCTAATCAACCTGTTTGCAGTTCCTACCGCTTCCACTGGATGTCACCAGTCTTTGGAAATTGGTTGAGGTTATTCCTTTGTGCAATGAAGAAGTACGGCCATCTGGAATCAGTGTAATGTTATGTGTACTGTTTGAGAGTTGCGCAAGACTAGAAAAGTAGCGTTAGTTTGTTGTCCTCCTGTATTGAAAACAGATAGACCCGTCTTCAATTTGATCGATTATTAACATTTAAAAATACCTAAAGTTGTATTACAAAAGTAGTTTGAAATGTTTTGGCAAAGTTTAGAGGTAATTTTTGAGATATTTTGTAGTGATGTTGCGCAAATTGGAAGCTGTTTTTTCTGGATCAAACGCGCCAAATAAATGGCCATTTTGGATATAAATGGACGGAATTAACTTCTTGCCACTATAGGGGGTGCTGTTTCGCATTAGCATAATTTCCTCTACAGATTAAACGGCTTCCTACTCAATTCTTGCTCGTACAATATGCATATTATTATAATTATTGGATAGAAAACACTCTCTAGTTTCTATAGCCGTTGGAATTTTGTCTCTGAGTGAAACAGAACTCAATCTACAGCACTTTTCATTATAGGGAGTCAGATTTCAAACATCTTGGCCACTGATCTGGAGTCAGTTTAAAGGTCCGTGTAAATGCTATGGAGAAACAGACACTTCTTACGTCTTCCCCTGGATGTCAGTGCGTGATGACGCTTTGAATGGAGTCGATTGCGCAATCAGGGGCTGTATAAAACAGCAAATACCGGAAGTAGCTTCCCTTTGCTGCCTGCGCCTTGCGCGCGAAGGACATCGGACTCGCCTCCTTCCAAGCTTTAGTTTAGCCAGTAATATTTCTCTGGTCATGTTTTTACTCGTTAGAGGTGTTAAAAACATCATAAGGTAGTTAATTTAAACCGTTTTATAGCAATTTATATCCGTTTAGTGCGATTTTGAGGCATTTATTTCTGAGACACTTTGAACCGCTGGGGACGTTTCCAGTTCATGCCGAACGTTAGTGGGCATTTCCACATGGCAAGAGGACAGCTTTCGACCAAAAGACGATTAGACCCAAGAAAGGATTCTTTGCCCAAGATTCTGATGGAAGAACAGCTCACAGTAAGAACAATTTATGATGATAAATCGTGTTTCTGTCGAAAAATGTTAAACGCTTATGCCGCCATTTTGTTTTGTATAGCTTCGCTTGGCGCAACCTGTATTGAAAAGTAAGGATAATTTAAAAAATGTAAATCAGCGATTGCATTAAGAACTAATTTGTCTTTCGATTCCTGTCAACCCTGTATTTTTTAGTCAAGTATATGATTAGCTATTGATTAAACTAGATCACTCAAAGATGGCGACCGACATTTCCAGGCTTGTTTTGCTACTATTTTCATTGTATAACCACGTTTTTTTATGGCTAAATATGCACATTTTCGAACAAACTCTATATGTATGTTGTAATATGATGTTACAGGAGTGTCATCGGAAGAATTCTGAGAAGGTTAGTGAAAAAATTAATATATTTTGGCGATGATACGATATCGCTCTCTTTGGCTTGAATTCATGCTGGGGTAACGTTTGCATATGTGGTATGCTAATATAACGATTTATTGTGTTTTCGCCGTAAAACACTTAGAAAATCTGAAATGTTGTCTGAATTCACAAGATCTGTGTCTTTCCATTGCTATGTGCTGTGTATTTTTTAAGAAATGTTTTATGATGAGTAAATTGGTAATACAAGTTGCTCTCTGTAGTAATTCTAGTCGCTTTGGTGAGATTTGTGATGGTGGCTGCAATGGCAAACTATGATTTATACCTGAAATATGCACATTTTTCTAACAAAACCTATCCTATACCATAAATATGTTATCAGACTGTCATCTGATGAGGTTTTTTCTTGGTTAGTGGCTATCAATATCTTAATTTAGCCGAATTGGTGATAGCTACTGGTGTTGAGAAAAAATGGTGGACAAAGAAAAATGGTGTCTTTTGCTAACGTGTTTAGCTAATAGATTTACATATTGTGTCTTCCCTGTAAAACATTTTAAAAATCTGAAATGGTGGCTTTATTCACAAGATCTGTATCTTTCATTAGGTGTCTTGGACTTGTGATTTAATGATATTTAGATGCTACTATTTAATTGTGACGCTATGCTAGCGATGCTAATCAGTGTGGGGGGGGGGGGTGGGGGGTGATCCCGGATCCGGGGTTGAGGCTCGTTAGAGGTTAATCGAACAAAAGGACCATTTGTGATGTTTATGGAACATATTGGAGTGCCAACAAAAGACGCTCGTCAAAGGTAAGGCATGATTTATATTTTATTTCTGCGTTTTGTGTTGCGCCTGCAGGGTTGAAATATGCTACACTCTCTTTGTTTACTGTTGTGCTATCATCAGATAATAGCATCTTATGCTTTCGCCGAAAAGCCTTTTTGAAATCTGACATGTTGGCTGGATTCACAACGAGTGTAGCTTTAATTTGGTATCTTACATGTGTGATTTAATGAAAGTTTGATTTTATATCATTTTTTTGAATTTGGCGCTCTGCATTTTCCCTGGCTATTGGCCAAGTGGGATGCAAGCCTATCCCAGAGAGGTTTTAACAAACAGATCACCGACCATTTTGAATCCCACCGTACCTTCTCCGCTATGCAATCTGGTTTCCGAGCTGGTCATGGGTGCACCTCAGCCACGCTCAAGGTCCTAAACGATATCATAACCGCCATCGATAAGAGACAATACTGTGCAGCTGTATTCATTGACCTGGCCAAGGCTTTCGACTCTGTCAATCACCACATTCTTATCGGCAGTCTCAACAGCCTTGGTTTCTCAAATGACTGCCCTGCCTGGTTCAGCAACTACTTCTCAGACAGAGTTCAGTGTGTCAAATCGGAGAGACTGTTGTCCGGACCTCTGGCAGTCTCTATGGAGGTGCTACAGGGTTCAATTCTCGGGCCGACTCTTTTGTCTGTATACATCAATGATGTTGCTCTTGCTGCTGGTGATTCTCTGATCCACCTCTACACAGACGACACCATTCTGTATACATCTGGCCCTTCTTTGGACAGTGTTAACAAACCTCCAAACGAGCTTCAATGCCATACAACTCTCCTTCCGTGGCCTCCAACTGCTCTTAAATGCTAGTAAAACTAAATGCATGCTCTTCAACCGATCACTGCCCGCACCTGCGCGTCCGTCCAGCATCACTACTCTGGACGGTTCTGACTTAGAATATGTGGACAACTACAAATACCTAGGTGTCTGGTTAGACTGTAAACTCTCCTTTCAGACTCACATTAAGCATCTCCAATCCAAAATTACATCTAGAATCGGCTTCCTATTTCTCAAAAAAACATCCTTCACTCATGCTGCCAAACATACCCTCGTAAAACTGACTATCCTACCGATCATTGACTTCAGCGATGTCATTTACAAAATTGCCTCCAACACTCTACTCAGCAAATTGGATGCAGTCTATCACAGTGCCATCCGTTTTTTCACCAAAGCCCCATATACAACCCACCACTGCGACCTGTATGCTCTCATTGGCTGGCCCTCGCTACATATTCATCGCCAAACCCACTGGTTCCAGGTCATCTATAAGTCTTTGCTAGGTAAAGCTCCGCCTTATTTCAGCTCACTGGTCACCATAGCAACACCCACCCATAGCACGCGCTCCAGCAGGCATATCTCACTGGTCACCCCCAAAGCCAATTCCTCCTTTGGCAGCCTTTCCTTGCAGTTTTCTTCTGCCAATGACTGGAACTAATTGCTAAAATCACTAAAGCTGGAGACTCATATCTCCCTCACTAACTTTAAGCACCAGCTGTCAGAGCAGCTCACAGATCACTACACCTGTACATAGCCATCTGTAAATAGCCCATCCAACTACCTCATCCCAATACTGTTATTTTATTATTATAATTTTTTTGCTCCTTTGCACCCCAGTATCTCTACTTGCACATTCATCCTCTGCACATCTATCACTCCAGTGTTTAATTGCTAAATTGTCATTATTTCGCCACTATGGCCTATTTATTGCCTTACCTCCCTTATATTACCTCATTTGCACACACTGTATATAGACTTTTTCTATTGTATTATTGACTGTATGTTTGTTTATTCCATGTGTAACTCTGTGTTGTTGTTTGTGTCGCACTGCTTTGCTTTATCTTGGCCAGGTCGCAGTTGTAAATGTGAACTTATTCTCAACTATCCTACCTGGTTAAATAAAGGTGAAATAAAAAAATAAACACAAAAATTTGTGCTGATGTGAGAGGTGCCAAAGCCCTTTAGCCCAACAACGGCAGGAGAGCCGCACTGTCGCACTGACCGAGAGCCGCACTGACTCCAACCAAATGGAGAGGCCTTAGAAGCTGCCTCCCGCTGTTCAGAGGTAATTAAAATACAGTACCCTGTGTATGTAAAGAATGATAAGACATGAAAAGAGCATAAAATTAAGCTCCTTATGGAAAATAAAGAGACACTTTTTGCTGACTATTATAAAAATGGGAACATCAGCAACCTCATCTACCACACAGACCATGCCCCTGGCATGGCACAGTGCTCTGTTAAGAGGGTGGGGGGTGTTAACGAGGGGTGGAAACTCAGGATACTAGACAACGAGGACTCTGAGTCAGCTAATATAAATCTCTATAAGTCTGGAACAGTGTTGGTACAGGGAAACCCCAAACAGTTTCAGCTGGACTTTCACCTAATCAAAGAATTAGCTCAGCAAGAGAAGCTCTCACTTGAGAAAGATACCCCCACCCCGAGCGGGTCAGATCAGACCTCTTCATTATATAACCCTACAGACGAGCAACCCCAAGTGGAAAGTCAACCTCCCAGCACAGAGTACTACTCCCTCATTGAAATGAAGGATACATTTACCCAGCTGGAGGTAAGGCAGATGGAGCTGGAACAGCAGATGATTACACTCCAGTCAGCACAGACCCAGACAACGGTCCAGCACAACAACACCCCCTTAACCAGACACGTAGAGCTGGAGGTGGAGAGAGACATATCTGCACTCTGGACTATGGTGAGACAAATTCAACAGGAGAAAAAGCAGGAGCAGGAGAAGAAGAGCACTAGAGGAGAGGATCAGAGTGCTGGAGGAGAGGGT
Source organism: Salvelinus namaycush (assembly GCF_016432855.1). Taxonomy (NCBI): domain Eukaryota; kingdom Metazoa; phylum Chordata; class Actinopteri; order Salmoniformes; family Salmonidae; genus Salvelinus; species Salvelinus namaycush. Next base: position 54,849 of record NW_024057945.1, on the reverse strand, counting down.
GAGGGGGATGGAGGAGAGGATCAGACTGCTGGAGGAGAGGGTGAGGGGGATGGCGTGTGACAGAGAACAACCCACTAGAGAGGTGGCCACCCCCACAGAGAAGCCAGCAGAACAGCCCACCTCCGCTCCCGACAAAAGTCTCGACACCACAGCAGAACAGTCCACCCCAGACCCTGACCACTTCGACATCACAGCGGGACAGACAAATGAAGAACCCCAAGCCCAGGGGATCTCACTCGCTCTGAGCACCCCCCTGTCAGCCACCCTGATAGCCCGCCTGACAACCCCCCCACACCCACTGAGGACATACACAAGACACAGATTGTACTCCTTATGGACTCAAATAGGAAATATTCAAGAAAATAAACTTTTTCCAAAACATAGTGTGTCTAAACTCTGGTGTCCAAACACCCAGCGCCCTAGACCTTCTGTCTGAGGACCAACGAGGTTCACCCAGTCACATAATAATACACACAGGCACAAACAACCTGAGAGCACAGCAGGAAAGGGTGGCCACAGCACTCAAGGGAGTGACTGAAAATGCTTCTTCTACTTTCCCCAATGCACAAGTGGTTATGTCCACCCTGCTACCATGAAAATACTTCCACCCTGCTACCATGAAAATACTTCCACCCTGCTACCATACAATGGGTAAACGCAAGTATTTCCCGTGACTCTGCGTCAAAATGAAATGTTTACCTGGCCCACCACTCCACACTGGACTTGAACAGCCTGTATGACCAGATCCACCTATACAAGGCAGCAGTGCCCACCTTTGCCCGGACCCTAAAGGACATCGCTCTCAAACACAGCCTCAACACTTCACACAGGAGCAACAGATCAATAGACATCCCACCCAGACCAGGGAGACACTCTCCCAGACCTGCGGGACCCCAACCCCCCCCCCCCCCCCCCCCCCCCCCCCCCCCCCGGACCTACACATAGAGGACCCACGCCGAGAGGACCTACATCCAGACCACAACACCACCAGCAACATCCCCAGCCCCACCCCAACCAATCAACACTCCTCCAAGCCAACCATGCCCACACCCCATTTAGGCCCCCTCAGATCAGACCTATGCCCCTCCTGCCCACCCCATTCACCCCACCCCCACAAAGAGGCCTCAACATGGAAACCACACATACGCTCAGGCTGTGAGCATGCAAACAGGCCCAACCCTCACGCTTTCCAGCGCAAGCCAATGGCATGTACCAGATGCTCAGCAGGCTCTGCTCACACTTACTGGCCTGAGGCCAAACCACACAACCAACAACATTGGACACTTTATGGAACACAAAGCCTTCACTATCTCATCCTGGAATATCCCAGGCAGGTGGCCTTTGGCCTAAAGGCAGGAACCTGGACTTCATCAAAGAAATTGTAAATACAGACATTGTCATCCTACAAGAAACATGGTATAGAGGAGACGGACCCACTGGTTGCCCTCTAGGTTACAGAGAGCTGGTAGTCCCATCCACCAAACTACCAGGTGTGAAACAGGGGAGGGACTCAGGGGGTATGCTAATTGGGTATAGAGCAGACCTAACCCACTCCATTAAATTAATCAAAACAGGAACATTTTACATTTGGCTAGAAATTCAAAAGGAAATGATTTAACAGAGAGAAATGTCGTCCTGTGTGCCACCTATATCTCCCCACTAGAATCCCCATACTTTAATGAAGACAGCTTCTCCATCCTGGAGGGGGAAATCAATACTTTCCAGGCCCAGGGACATGTACTAGTCTGTGGCGACCTAAGTGCCAGAACCGTACAAGAACCCTCAGCAAACAGGGGGACAAACACCTGCCTGGAGGTGACAGCATTCCCTCCCCCATATGCCCCCCCAGGCACAACTATGACAATATAACCAACAAAAACGGGTCAAAACTCCTGCAGCTCTGTCACACGCTGGGTATGTACATTGTCAATGATAGGCTTCGAGGGGACTCCTATGGTAGGTACACCTATAGCTCATCTCTTGGCAGTAGTACTGTAGACTACTTTATCACTGACCTCAATCCAGAGTCTCTCAGAGTGTTCACAGTCAGCCCACTGACACTCCTATTAGACCACAGCAAAATCACAGTCTACTTGAACAGAGCAATACTCAATCATGAGGCATCAAAGCCGAAGGAACTGAGTAATATTAACCTGTTTGGGCTCAAGGGGCAGTATTGAGTAGCCAGATAAAAGGTGCCCATTTCAAAAAGGCCTCGTACTCAATTCTTGCTCGTACAATATGCATATTATTATTACTATTGGATAGAAAACACTCTCTAGTTTCTAAAACCGTTTGAATTATATCTGTGGGTGAAACAGAACTCGACTTAGAGCAATTTTCCTATGTGTATGTCAGAATGCAGAATTTTGCTGGCTGTTCTGAGACCTGTGTATTAATTTGCCTGTCCTCTATTGGTTGAGATGCACTGCATACGCCTTCCCCTGGGTGTCAGCGAATAGGGAGACTTGAAATGGAGTTTCTACGTAGTTCCTAAAGGTTATAAATTGCTTGGAACCGAAATGTCCCATCTTTCCACTCTTCGCTCTGACGCAGGGAGGTTCTTGGCATGTCATGTTAGAAGCTCCTGTTTCAGCTCCAAGATATATCCGGCTCTGTTTTTATTCGATATAGGTGTTAAAGACATCGTAATGTTGTTATTTTAAACCGAATTATATCAGTTTATGTCAGTATATTGCGATTTTCGGGTATTTATTTTCGTGACGTTGTAGGAAGTTATGTATCTCTGGCCCACATGGCTATTGTTTACTGCTAATTGCAACGTTGAAGACGACGTTCTCCAACCTAGCAACGATTCTTTTGGACAAAGGACACCTTTCCCAAGATTCTGATGGGAGTTCATCAAAAAGTAAGAACTATTTATGCTGATAATTCATTGTTCTGTTGGAAAAAGTAAAATGCATAAGACGCCATTACTTGCAGTGTAGCCTTGCTTTATCGCACCCTGTATTGCGCAGTAACGTTGATTAACGTAAAACGTTAATACAGCACAGTAACAGCACTACTTTTCCCCATTTAAATAGGCTGAATGACAAGATTGGAGATGTGTGATACTAATTAAAGAAACAAATTAGTTTGAAATATCACTATAATCCAATGATTTATTATATTTTCTAAGGGGTACCAACAAATGTGTCCAGGCCATTTTAGAATATTTTTGTAGAATAAGCAATAATTCATCTCTTTTCACAGCTTCTTTGCTTTATTCTATGACATACCTAAGGTATGCAAGTATACATGATAAAATAGCTTTTAATTTCATCACTTTTCAGGAGGAATGAAGCATTATTTCAATGAGCTGTAAGGGTAACAACAAATTTGAGCACGTCTGTATATAGAGATGGCTAGATAGAGAGTGAGATTGAGATAGAGCGAATGAGGGAGGAATGTAGAGAGAGAGTGTGATAATTAAAAGGTACGGCTGACTGAAAAGTCTGAACAGTCTTACATACTCTCCTGTAGTTAGTGTGTGTGTGTGTGTGTGTGTGTGTGTGTGTGTGTGTGTGTGTGTGTGTGTGTGTGTGTGTGTGTGTGTGTGTGTGTGTGTGTGTGTGTGTGTGTGTGTGTGTGTGTGTGTGTGTGTGTGTGTGTGTTTGTGTACTCTAACATTCTCTCCTATAAATCCAGGGTATTATGAGTCCCTTGAAGCAACACATTTCACACCCGAGTGCTGCTAGGATACACAGTAAAGCCCAATGTGCTGTCGTTACTCAAAACTTTTGAGGAATCCCATTGATAGACGGATGGATAGATTTGTTTATTGTTAGTTTAACAGCACAGGGTCGCAGATGTTATCGCAGGGTACAGTGAAATGATTATGCTCCAAGCTCCAACAGTGAAGGTCAAAAAAAGACTGAATGAGAAAATAATATAAATAAAAAAACACTATAATAATAATAATGATAATAATATAATACAAAATAAATATACACATTATACCCAAACTATATATATATATTAAGATACAAAAGCACAGTCATGAGAAGCGCAAATAAATCATCACAAATCACCCAGAAGAACAGTTACATTCCTCCACAAATAAGTCCTTAATCAATAGTTTAAATCGCCAGAACAGCACCAAAACATCAATATGAAATGTATTCTGGATTTTGTTCCAGCAATACGGTACATTAAATCTAAAAGCCGATTTTCCTAGATCGGTGGAGACCGGTTAGGCAACTCAGGTGTCTATACTTCAACAACAAAGTTAGATAAGATGGAAGTTTATGAAGTAGGGCCTTGTAAACAAAAATGTAGTAATGTAGAGATCTGCGGGTCTTTAGTGAAGTCCAGCCAACCTTTTGATACAGGATGCAGTGATGAATATCAAAACTGTCACTTGTAATAAAACGAAGGGCACTATGGTAGATGGCAAAGGTTTAAGAGTAATAGCAGCTGCACTTTGATGAATAATATCACCATAATCAAGAACAGATAAAAAAAGGTTGACTGAATAATCTGCTTCCTACTGCTTAGAGAAAGGCACCATCTGTTTCTGTAGAAATAGCCAACTTTAAGTCTTAGCTTCTCGTTTTTTAAACGTCAAATCCATATCAATCCAAATGCCTAAGCAAGAACACGTTTGATTGGAGAACCATCTAATAAGTGAACATATAGTTCATCTGAAACATTCTTACGAGAAATTGAAAACAACATGTATTTTGTTTTGCCTGTATTAGGCACAAGTTCTAAATCAGCATTGGATTCCTGCATAGCAATTACATCTGACTGTAGTTTTGACACAGTTGTTAAATGTTCATTGGGGGGGGATAAATCCATATATTGTTGATCATTAAAGACTGTTAAAACACCAAACAATCAGCCTGACTAACCGGTGTCTGTATGTAGCCTCGCTACTTTTATAGCCTCGCTACTGTATATAGCCTGTCTTTTTACTGTTGTTTTATTTCTTTACCTACCTATTGTTCACCTAATACCTTTTTTGCACTATTGGTTAGAGCCTGTAAGTAAGCATTTCACTGTGAGGTCTACACCTATTGTATTCGGCGCACGTGACGAATAAACTTTGATTTGATTTGATCCAAGTGATTTTAATTTTGGAAATCTGTTTCAATGCATTTCCACACATATAGAGAGATATGTGATCGTATACAAATGTAAGCAAGGTTTGAAATTATGTTTGTATGTCAAATATTATACCCGTTTGGGCCTCTTGTGGTCAATTTGCAATCTACAAATTACTTGTAATTATGTCCCGGCCCCCGACCATCCACTCAAGAAGAAACCGGCCTGCGGCTGATTCTAGCTGAGGATGATCCCTGACCTACAGGGTTACAGTGATGCTCTCAGTTTGAGAATAGATATTTTTTAGTGACAGAGACATGGTGCTTGAATTCGGCTGTCACGTTCTGACCATAGTTCTTGTGTGTTTTGCTTGTTTTAGTGTTGGTCAGGACGTGAGCTGGGTGGGCATTCTATGTTGTGTGTCTAGTTTGTCTGTTTCTATGTTTGGCCTAATATGGTTCTCAATCAGAGGCAGGTGTTTTGTGTTGTCTCTGATTGGGAATCATATATAGGTGGCTTGTTTTGTGTTGGGGTTTGTGGGTGGTTGTTTCCTGTCTTTGTGTTTTCTCTGCACCAGATAGGGCTGTATCGGTTAGCAACATTTGTTATTTTGTATCGTGTTAAGTGTTCACTGTTTATCGTTTTATTAAACATGTTGAGCACTGGCTACGCTGCGTGTTGGTCTGATCCCTGTTACACCCTCTCTTCTCGTGAAGAGAGGGAAGGCTGCCGTTACATCGGCAATTTTCTTTTCTGTTGCTTTCACCAAGTGAGTTCCTAGGGCGAATGTTATCATTATAATTACTCTTTGTGACATTACATTACATATCTCATAAGGCCTTATTTTAAAGCCGAGCTTTACCCTAACACAGTGGCCTGAAACTCATGGTTTACAGGCCACATCAGGCCTACAAGTAGGGTTGTAAAATTCCAGAAACTTTCCCAAAATTCCCATATAGAAAAATCCTGGTTGAAGGATTTCCAGGAATCTTCCAACCAGGATTTCTGGAAAACCTAGGATATTTACCAGAATTTTGCAAACCTACCTGCAATTCACCTTTTTCTGGCTTGTAAAGTGATGTGTAATTCCTATTGGAATCCAGCCAGAGTTAGGATATCCAACAGTTGATATGTTTATTCACCCGCAACCTGCATTCATAATGAGTGCCAGAGTTAGAATTGTTTTTTTTACATGTACACTCAATGTATATGCAAAAACACAGATATTAAAAACAATTCCAAAAATCAACTTGCAGTAGAGCATGCTGGGAAAAAAAGTTAATTTGTTATCATAAGTTTAAAAAAATTTAGTTGATGTGACTTCTCATTTAGTTTTGAGTCTGTACCACATAAACATTTAAAGTAAAAATGACTTTTCATTGACTGAGTTCAACTTACTAGAATTTTTGGGGTTTTACAGTGTATCGGATGCCATGTAAACCCACCGGTGTTGTGTACTAGAGCCTACCTGTGTGTATGTGTGATACTGGAGACTTCAGCTCAACAAAGCCCCATCATGCCAAAGCATGCATACACACACACACACACAAAATGTTGATTCTCAATTATACCCCAGCTACAGCTAGAATTTTGGAATCTCACAGTACTGTTAAGACTTGGTTCTTTCCAACTCCAGCTTAGATGACGCATGATGGGAATGGGAGCGTCGGTCATTACATGAAGAGTGAAGAATATGCAGTACCAGTCAAAAGTTTGGACACCCCCTACGTTGTCACAACACAGCTGATTGACTCAAATGCAATAAGGAGGAAAGAAATTCCACAAATTAACACCGGTTAATTGAAATGCATTCCAGGTGACTACCTCGTGAAGCTGGTTGAGGGAATGCCAAGAGTGTGCAAAGCTGTCATCAAGGTAAAGGGTGGTTACTTTGAAGAATCTCAAATATAAATATATTTTGACTAGTTTATACTTTTTTGGTTACTACATGATTCCATATGTGTTATTTCATGGTGTTGATGTCTTAACTATTGTTCTACAATGTAGAAAATGTAGAAAATTGTAAAAATAAAGAAAAACCCTGGAATGAGTAGGTGTGTCCAAACTTTTGACTGTTACTGTGGTACTGGTCACTGTGGGGACGATGTCGTCGATGCGCTTATTGATGAAACCGATGACTGATGTGGTATACTCCTCAATGCCATTGGATGAATCCCGGAACATATTCCAGCCTTTGCTAGCAAAACAGTCCTGTAGCTTAGCATCCGTGTCATCTGACCACTTCCGTATTGAGTGAATCACTGGTACTTCCTGCTTTAGTTTTTGCTTGTAAGCAGGAATCGGGAGAATAGAATTATGGTCCGATTTTCCAAAGTGAGGGCGAGAGTAAAGGTAAAGGTGGTGTAGAGTTTTTTTCCCCCTCTGGTTGCACGTGACATGCTGGTAGAAATTAAGTAAAATGGATTCAAGGTTGCCTGCATTAAAGTCCCCGGCCACTAGGAGCGGCAATTCTGGATGAGCATTTTCTTGTTTGCTTATGGCCTTATACAGATCGTTGAGTGCGGTCTTAGTGTCAGCATCGGTTTGTGGTGGTAAATAGACGGCTACGAATAATATAGATGAGAACTCTTTTGGTAGATAGTGTGGTCTACAGCTTATCATAAGGTACTCTACCTCAGGCATGAAATACACCAGGCGCAAATAGGCACACACTCCCGCCCCTCGTCTTACCAGAAGTAGCTGGTCTGTACTGCCGATGCATAGAAAACCCAGCCAACTCTATATTATCCATGTAGTCGTTCAGCCACGTCTCGGTGAAGCATAAGATATTACAGTTTTTAATGTCCCGTTGGTAGGATAGTCTTGGCCAATAATACGGAGGGTAATGGTGGTTTACCTACTGGCCAGCGAATTCTCACAGGGCACCCCGCCCTCCTCCCACTTTTTCTCCATCTTTTCTTCACACGGATGACGTGGATTTTAGGCCGAAACATCTTCGTCCAGTTCGAGGTGAGTAATCACTGTTCTGATGTCCAGAAACTATTTTCGGTCATAAGAGACGGTAGCAGCAACATTATGTACAAAATGCAAAAAAACTAACAAAATAGCACAGTTGGTTAGAAGCCCGTAAAACGGAAGCCATCCCCTCTGGTACCATTATATCACTCAACAGTCTGAAGCAGTGTGCATATTGTCACGCCCTGGCCTTAGTTATCTTTGTTTTCTTTATTATTTTAGTTAGGTCAGGGTGTGACATGGGGGATGTTTGTGTGTTTTTGTCTCATCTAGGGTGTTTGTATTGTCTAGGGGGTGTTTGTAGAGTTCATGGGGTTGTGTTCATTGTAGGTGTTTATGTAAGTCTATGGTTGCCTAGATTGGTTCTCAATTAGAGACAGCTGTCTATCGTTGTCTCTGATTGGGAGCCATATTTAGGCAGCCATAGTCATTAGGTAGGTTGTGGGTGATTGTCTATGTGTAAGTTGCCAGTGTCTGCACTTATTGTTTGTATAGCTTCACGTTCGTCTGTTTGTTGTTTTGATTAGTTTGTATAGTGTTCGTTTCGTTTTCTTCTTCATTAAAGAAGAATGTATTGTTATCACGCTGCGCCTTGGTCCTCCTCACTTAACAACCTTTTGTCAATAGGGGGTGCTATTTGCACTTTGTAATAATTTCGTTTCCAAATTAAACTGCCTCGTACTCAATTTTGCTCGTACAATATGCATATTATTATTACTATTGGATAGAAAACACTCTCTAGTTTCTAAAACCGTTTGAATTATATCTGTGAGTGAAACAGAACTCGAGTTAGAGCATTTTTCCTATGAGGATGTGAGAATGCATAAATCTTCTTGCTGTTCTGAGATCTGTTTATAAATCTGCCTGTCTTCTATTAGTTGAGATGCACTGCATACGTCTTCCCCTGGGTGTCAGCGAATAGTGAGAGTTGAAATGGGGTTGCTAGGCAGAACTGAAAGCTTATAAAACACCTCGGAACAAAGTGTCCGGCCATTTTTCACTTCGCTCTGACGCATTGAGGACATCTGGCTGTGGCTCTAGAACGCTCCGGTTATAGGCCTTTAGATATATCCGGTCATGTTTTTATTCGTTATAGGTGTTAAAGACATCATAAGGTAGTTAATTTAAACCGACTTATAGCAGTTTATATCAGTTTATTGCGATTTTCTGGAATTTCTTAGTCACGCGCTTTCATGAGTTGGACACCTCTCCTGCACATAGCTTGCATTAGCTGCTATTTCTACAGGAGAAGAGGACATCTTTCAACCGAAAGACGATTGTTCTGGAGAAAGGACACCTTGCCCAAGATTCTGATGGAAGCTCAGCAAATAGTAAGCAGTCTTTATGCTGTTAATTCGTATTTATGTTGACAAATGTCAAATAATAATTCTGCCATGAATTTCGGTGCGGTCTCGCTTTAGCGCACGCTGTATTGCGCAGTAACGTTAATTTTAAAAATCTAACACAGCGGTTGCATTAAGAACTAATGTATCTTTCATTTGCTGTCCAACCTGTATTTTTTTAGTCAAGTTTATGATTACTTATCGATTAGAATAGGTGCCTCTCCAAGATGGCGCCGGACAGATTGCTTGAAGTTTTGGCCACTAATCACATTGTATAACCACGATTTGTGCCGCTAAATATGCACATTTTCGAACAAACCCTATATGCATTGTGTAATATGATGTTACAGGACTGTCATCTGATGAAGAATATCAAGGTTAGTCAAAAATTATATATCTTTTGCCTGTTTGTTACGATCGCTAACCTTTGCTGCTGGTAAATGGTGTTGTGTTTCTGGCTATTGTGGTAAGCTAATATAATGCTATATTGTGTTTTCGCTGTAAAACACTTAGAAAATCTGAAATATTGGCTGGATTCACAAGATCTGTGTCTTTCATTTGCTGTACGCTGTGTATTTTTAAGAAATGTTTTATGATGAGTAATTAGGTAATACACGATGGTCTCTGTAGTTATTCTAGTTGCTTTGGTGAGAGTTGTGATGGTGGCTGCAATGGTAAACTATGATTTATACCTGAAATATGCACATTTTTCTAACAAAACATATGCTATACAATAAATATGTTATCAGACTGTCATCTGATGAAGTTGTTTCTTGGTTAGTGGCTATTTATATCTTTATTTGGTCGAATTTGTGATAGCTACTGATGCAGTAAAAAAATGGTGGAGTAAAAAAAGTGGTGTCTTTTGCTAACGTGGTTAGCTAATAGATTTACATATTGTGTCTTCCCTGTAAAACATTTTAAAAATCAGAAATGATGGCTGGATTCACAAGATGTGTATCTTTCATCTGTTGTCTTGGACTTGTGATTTAATGATATTTAGATGCTAGTATTTACTTGTGACGCTATGCTAGGCTATGCTAGTCAGCTTTTTTACTGATGGGGGTGCTCCCGGATCCGGGTTTGGGAGGAACTAGAAGTTAAATGCTACGACGAACATGACAGAATCACCCACCACACTCGGACCAAGCAGCGTGGTAAGCGGCAGCAGCAGCAGGAGCAGCGATCGCAGGACTTATGGAATTGGGAGGAAATTCTGGACAGCGGAGGACCCTGGGCACAACCGGGAGAATATCGCCGCCCTCGTGAAGAGCTGGAGGCAGCTAAAGCCGAGAGGCGGTGGTATGAGGAGGCAACACGGAAGCGAGGCTGGAAGCCTGAGAGTCAGCCCCAAAAATGTATTGGGGGGGCTAAAAGGGAGTGTGGCGAAGTCAGGTAGGAGACCTGCGCCAACTCCCCGTGCTTACCGTGGAGAGCGAGAGTACGGGCAGACACTGTGTTATGTGGAAGAGCGCACGGTGTCTCCTGTATGTGTGCTTAGCCCGGTGCGGTACATTCCAGCTCCACGTATCGGCCGGGCTAGAGTGGGCATCGAGCCAGGTGCCTTGAAGCCGGCTCAACGTATCTAGCCTCCAGTACGTCTCCTCGGGCCGGTGTACATGGCACCAGCCTTACGCATGGTGTCCCCGGTTCGCCAGCACAGCCCAGTGCGGGCTATTCCACCTCGCCGCATTGGCCTGGCTACGGGGAGCATTAAACCAGGTAAGGTTGGGCAGGCTCGGTGCTTAAGAGCTCCTGTACGCCTTCACGGTCCGGTATATCCGGCGCCACCTCCTCGCCCCAGCCCGGTACCACCAGTTCCGGCACCACGCACCAAGCCTCCTGTGCGTCTCCAGAGCCCTGTGCGCCCTGTTGCTGCTCCCCGCACTAGCCTTGAGGTGCGTGTCCTTAGCCCGGTACCACCAGTTCCGGCACCACGCACCAGGCCTACTGTGCGCCTCAGCCGGCCAGAGTCTGCCGTCTGCCCAGCGCCGTCTGCGCTGTCCGTCTGCCCAGCGCCATCTGAGCTGCCCGTCTGCCCAGCGCCGTCTGAGCTGCCCGTCTGCCCAGCGCTGTCTGAGCCGCCCGTCTGCCCAGCGCCGTCTGAGCCGCCCGTCTGCCCAGCGCCGTCTGAGCCGCCCGTCTGCCCCGAGCCGTCAGAGCCGCCCGTCTGTCCCGAGCCGTCAGAGCCGTCCGTCTGTCCCGAGCCGTCAGAGCCGTCCGTCTGTCCCGAGCCGTCAGAGCCGTCCGTCTGTCCCGAGCCGTCAGAGCCGTCCGTCTGTCCCGAGCCGTCAGAGCCGTCCGTCTGTCCCGAGCCGTCAGAGCCGTCCGTCTGTCCCGAGCCGTCAGAGCCGTCCGTCTGTCCCGAGCCGTCAGAGCCGACCTTCTGTCCCGAGCCGTCAGAGCCGCCCGTCTGTCCCGAGCCGTCAGAGCCGTCCGTCAGTCAGGAGCCGCTAGAGCCGTTCGTCAGTCAGGAGCCGCCAGAGCCGCCCGCCAGACAGGAGCCGCCAGAGCCGCCCGCCAGTCAGGAGCCGCCAGAGCCGCCCGCCAGTCAGGAGCCGCCAGAGCCGCCCGCCAGTCAGAAGCCGCCAGAGCCGTCCGCCAGTCAGGAGCCTTCCGCCAGTCAGGAGCCGCCCGCCAGTCAGGAGCCGCCCGCCAGTCAGGAGCCGCCCGCCAGTCATGAGCCGCCCTCCAGTCATGAGCCGCCCTCCAGTCATGAGCCGCCCTCCAGTCATGAGCCGCCCTCCAGTCATGAGCCGCCCTCCAGTCATGAGCCGCCCTCCAGTCATGAGCCGCCCTCCAGTCCGGAGTTGCCCCTCAGTCCGGAGTTGCCCCTCAGTCCGGAGCTACCACTCAGTCCGGAGCTGCCCCTCCGTCCAGTGGCGCCCTCTACGATGGTCTTCAGTCCGGGACTCGCTGCAAGGGTCCTCGTTCCTGGGAGGCCACCTAAGCGGGTATTGACTATGGTGGAGTGGGGTCCACGTCCCGCACCCGAGCCACTGCCGTAGGAAGGCCCACCCGGACCCTCCCCTTCTGTGTCAGGTTTTGCGGCCCGGAGTCCGCACCTTTGGGGGGGGGTACTGTCACGCCCTGGCCTTAGTTATCTTTGTTTTCTTTATTATTTTAGTTAGGTCAGGGTGTGACATGGGGGATGTTTGTGTGCTTTTGTCTCGTCTAGGGTGTTTGTATTGTCTAGGGGGTGTTTGTAGAGTTCATGGGGTTGTGTTCATTGTAGGTGTTTATGTAAGTCTATGGTTGCCTAGATTGGTTCTCAATTAGAGACAGCTGTCTATCGTTGTCTCTGATTGGGAGCCATATTTAGGCAGCCATAGTCATTAGGTAGGTTGTGGGTGATTGTCTATGTGTAAGTTGCCAGTGTCTGCACTTATTGTTTGTATAGCTTCACGTTCGTCTGTTTGTTGTTTTGATTAGTTTGTATAGGTTTCGTTTTCTTCTTCATTAAAGAAGAATGTATTGTTATCACGCTGCGCCTTGGTCCTCCTCACTTAAATGTTACGACGAACGTGACACATATGTAAAACAAATAACAAAATACAGTCTGATTCACGACAGGAACCTAATTTCACATAAGTCAACCGAGGACTGCCTAATGAGGGAAATGCAACTTTTCCCATTGAGTAAGTAACTTAGTGGCCTATATGACTGTATTTAGTATTTACTAACATTATTGTGAGTGCTTATCCAGGGATATTTAGATCTCAAGCTGACAGTGTTTTCTGTTTGTTCTGTTATTACAGGAGCAGGCCTGAGACTCTGGATAGCCTACATACATTCAGACACAGACATCGCCTTTTTTATTTAAATGATTGTTTTATGTAGGATGCTACATTTTTGGCCAGTTGCAATTGTAAGTAGACCTAATTTAAAAAATCCCACGTCTATTAGGCCATATCTTTTTTTATTGTGAAAAATGCTGTTAAGCCTCAGCCTACCTCAGCCAGTTAACTTCTTTTATATAGGCCTAGGTTCAGAAGAAATAGACTCTCCTCATGAACGAAATTAAAATGTAACTTTTGAATTATATAAGTAGAGTAACTTCCTTCTTGTGACATTGCATCTCAGACCCAAGATGCTTCTTTAAATAGTACCTGCAAAACACCAGTCTCAACATCAACAGTGAAGAGGCAACTCCGGGATGCTGGCCTCCTATGCAGAGTTGCAAAGAAAAAGCCATATCTCAGACTGGCCAATAAAAATAATAGATTAAGATGGGCAAAATAACACAGACACTGGACAGAGGAACTCTGCCTAGAAGGCCATCATCCTGGAGTCGCCTCTTCATTGTTGACGTTCAGACCAGTGTTTTGTGTGTACTATTTAATGAAGCTGCCAGTTGAGGACTTGTGATGTGTCTGTTTCTCAAACTAAACACTCAGTTGGGCACCGGGGCCTCCCACTCTTTCTATTCTGGTTAGGGCCAGTTAGAGAGGAACCAGGCTATGAGGGGTGGCCAGTCCACTTCTGGCTGTGCCGGGTGGAGATTATAAAAGAACATGGCCAAGATGTTCAAATGTTCATAGATGATCAGCAGGTTCAAATAATAATAATCACAGTGGTTGTCGAGGGTGCAACAGGTCAGCACCTCAGGAGTAAATGTCAGTTGGCTTTTCATAGCCGATCATTCAGAGTATCTCTACCGCTCCTGATGTTGCTAGAGAGTTGAAAACAGCAGGTCTGGGACAGGTAGCACGTCCGGTGAACAGGTCAGGGTTCCATAGCCACAGGCAGACCAGCAGAAACTGGATCAACAGAACAACCAGGTGGACTGGGGCTCGGGGACAGCCAGGAGTCATCAGGTAGTCCTGAGACATGGTCCTAGGACTCAGGTCTTCCGGGAGGGGAGAGAGAGAGAAACAGAAAAAACAGATAAGAAAGGATAATTTCACCAGATAGGATAGACTGCTAGGCCCCCTGCACATAAACTATTGCAGCATAGACACTGGGGACTGAGACAAGGAGGGTCGGTGGACACTGTGGCGCTGTCCGACCTGGACAGGGTCAACCAGGCTGTTGTGTGATGTCTTCCTCTTTCAGGTATAAGGTATATCACCTTATATATAATTATAGCACCAAATTGATAGGCGTTTGCGTAGGTACAACTTTCAAATTTGTTCTTTTCATCGTAAATTAACTTTTTACAAAATCTGACATACCTCACATGTAAAGGACCACCTAAAGAGCAACTTTATGTGAGTAACTGACTATGATGAAAATGCCAGATAAACTTAGTCCCAAAGCCACAAACTACAGTGATCTCCTCTTAGCTGTAGTAGCACTTCTCCAAATATCTACCTGCATTTTACAAACAATGAGGGGATTAGAATTATTTTCAAAAGTCAATCATAAGCTTTGATAATGATTGAAATTTCTACAGTTTACTATAATGGTGGACCTTTGCATTTACACTGAGTGAACAAAACATTAAGAACACCTGCTCTTTCCATGATATAGACTGACCAGGTGAATCCAGGTGAAAGCTATGACCCCTTATTGAATCCACTTCAGTTAGTGTAGATTAAGGGGAGGAGACAGGTTAAAGAAGGATTTTTAAGCCTTGAGACAATTGAGACATGGATTGTGTGCCATTCAGAGGGTGAAGATTTAAGTGCCTTTAAACAGGGTATGGTAGTAGGTGCCAGGCACACTGGTTTGTGTCAAGAACTGCAACGCTGCGGCGTTTTTCATGCTCAACAGTTAACGATGTGTATCAAGAATGGTCCACCCAAAGGACATCCAGCCAACTTGACATTGGAGTCGAGATGGGCCAGCACCCCTGTGGAAAGCTTTCGACACCTTGTAGAGTCCATTCCTTGACGAATTGAGGTTGTTCTGGGGGCAGAAGGGGTTCAACTCAATATTATTAAGGTGTTCCTAACGTTTTGTACACTCAGTGTGTGATGACATGCTGCTTTGGACACACAGTATATCAATAGTATTTCAATCACCTGTGCTATGGCTTTATGATTCATGCAGACACACGCTCAATGCATGCACATGCCTCTGTATGTCTTTGTGTGTCTGAATGTGTCTGTGTGTCTGTGTCTGTGTGTGTGTATGTGTGTGTATAAACAATGTTGCATTGTTGAGAGGTGATCCTGTAGTCAGCATTAATTGTACTGTGTACGACGTGTTTCTTGTCCATATGATAAATACAGGGACTCCGTGTGTGTGTGTGTGTGTGTGTGTGTGCATGCACTGTCTGTCTCTCTCTGTGTGTGTGTGTGTGTGTGTGTGTGTGTGTGTGTGTGTGTGTGTGTGTGTGTGTACTCGAACGTGCATGCATGCATGTTCCTATGTGGCAGTGCCCACTGGGCGCAGACGTCAGATCAACGTCTAGTTATGATTTACATTTGGTTAACTTGTCAACTGACGGGAATTCAAAAGTGAAATCAACTAGAAAGGTTACCACATCATCGGATTTGGGTTAAAAGTTGTACTTTTTTCAATTCCAATCAGTTTTCCATGTTGATTCAACGTCATCACATTGAATGGTCTGATACTGTATGTTAATTCTCATCATTCTCATCATTATACACTCTAGTAAAAAGGGGGCGTTTCCATCATGCTGATACGCTCTCTGAGCTCCCTTGGGCGTGGCTACTTACTGGGCAAAAGTATTATCAAAACTATGATCTCGTAAGATCACATTCCTATCTTAACACAAATATTCTCTTCATCCTTGATATTTCCTACACATCGTAAAGGATGTAAACCTGACATAAATAGTGTGAAAGCTCTTCACATTACAATATTTTCGTTATATCACTTTTATTTAAAAAATTATGACATCACAAAATAGACAGAGTATTTACCCAATTAAATTACTGGGAGATTACACATGGAGTGTGCGACTTTCTTTATTTTGATAGCTTATAGTTTATTCGCCGTTAGTCAGCACCTCAACACAAACTATTATTATGGGTGTGCGCCAGTTCATGTTTTTTTTATCACAAAATAGATATTCATTTCCCATATTCCATCTCTCATCATTCCCCACATTCGGATGTTAAAAATATTGTCCCAATGTTCACTTTTGGGCGGCAAAACATCTCTGTAACAAAGAGATTACAATCACCACTACTGAAGACCAAAAAGAGTCGTCTGCTGCATACAATTTACGATTGGCATGAGTTGTCATAAAACCCCCACATCAATCCCTCCTCCCCTCTGCGGGTGAGAGGGGTCTGGTAGATGTTGATCCATTGTAACCTGATCTTTGGATTCTCACAGGAGAGTCACGACAGTTTGCAATCCAGGGTTACTCCAAGCAGTTTAGTCACCTCAACTTGCTCAATTTACACATTATTTATTACAAGATGTAGTTGAGGTTTAGGGTTGGTGAATTAAATGTCCCAAATACAATGCTTATAGTTGTAGAAATATTTAGGACTAACTTATTGCTTGTGACCCACTCTGAAACTTACTGAAGCTCTTTGTTAACCTTTCTAGCCCAGGGGTTCCGCTAGCGGAACACCCACAACATTCCGCTGGAAAGGCAGCGAGCGAAATTCAAAAATATTTTTTTGAAATATGTAACTTTCACACAACAAGTCCAATACAGAAAATGAAAGATAAACATCTTGTTAATCTACCCATCGTGTCCTATTTTTAAAATGTTTTACAGCGAAAACACAACATATATTTATGTTAGATCACCGCCAAGTCCAAAAAACACACAGCCATTTTCCCCAGCCAAAGATAGTCACAAAAGCAGAAATAGAGATAAAATGAATCACTAACCTTTGATAATCTTCATCAGATGACACTCATAGGACATCATGTTACACAATACATTTATGTTTTGTTCGATGATGTGCATATTTATATCCACAAATCTCGGTTTACATTGGCGCCATGTTCAGAAATGCCTCCAAAATATCCGGAGTAATTACAGAGAGCCACGTCAAATAACAGAAATACTCATCATAAACTTTGATGAAAGATACATGGAATTAAAAATAATAATGTAATTACATATAATTAAAGATACACATGTTCTTAATGCAACCGCTGTGTCAGATTTTCTTTTAACTTTAGGAAAAAGCATACCATGCAATAATCTGAGACGTTGTGTATTTCTGAGCGCCATTTCTCCGCCATGTTGGAGTCAACAGAAATACAAAATTACATCATAAATATTCCCTTACCTTTGATGATCTTTCATCAGAATGCAGTGCCAGGAATCCTAGTTCCACAGTAAATCGTTGTTTTGTTCAATAATGTCCATTACTACTGTCCAATTAGCTAATTTTGCTAGCACGTTTAGTTCACATGTCCAAACGCTGGCGCCGGTCCAGGCAAACTCGGACGAAAACTTCAAAAAGTTATATTCCAGGTCGAATAAACTGGTCAAATCAATCTTCAGGATGTTGTTATCATATATATCCAATAACGTTCCAACCGGAGCATTCGTTTTTGTCTACAGAGTAATGGAACACATGGCCATATCATGACTAGCGTGCATGACCAGGAACTAGCATTCTGAGCACTACAGGCTTCATTCCACGTTCTACTGATTGTTGACATATAGTGGAAGGTGTAGGAAGTGCGAACAGATCCATATCTTACTGGGATGTGAATACACGATGAGTTTAACATCAACCAGCCCCAGAATTTCCACTTCCTGTTTGGAAGTTTGCCTGCCATATGAGTTCTGTTATACTCACAGACATAATTCAAACAGTTTTAGAAACTTCAGGGTGTTTTCTATCCAATAGTAATAATAATATGCATATATTAGCATCTGGGGCAGAGTAGGAGGCAGTTCACTATGGGCACGCGATTCATCCAAAGTGAAAATGCTGCCCCCTATCCCTAAAAAGTTTTAAGTGTTGCAGTCATTTCAGTCGCTGTAGTGGCCGATTTGTATAGTGTTGAGCCATCCCCATACATAGACACACTAGCTTTACTCAAAGCCAGTGGCATGTCATTAATAAAGTTTGAAAAAAGTAAGGTGCCTAGACAGCTGCCCTGGGGAATTCCTGATTCTACCTGGATTATGTTGGAGAGGCTTCCATTAAAGAACACCCTCTGTTCTGTTAGACAGCTAACTCTTTATCCACAATATAGCAGGGGTTGTAAAGCCATAACATGTCACGACTCCCGCTTCCTGAGTCTGTTTTTGCCTGTGTTCTGTCCTGGAGTGTTTTTCCGGTGTCCTGGAACGCACCCTGTCTGGTTGCCGGGCGACGTAGCTAGTTGGGAGATCTCTGATTACCCGCACCTGTATCCCATCAGCTATCTGCACACCTGGTCCTGATCATCACCCCTCCACTTCATAAGCTCTGACCTGACATCCATTCCCTGCCGGATCGTTAGCCATGAACAGTATGTTGTGCCAGCGTATCAGCCTCCAGTTTGATAGAGTTTGTTTTGTTGTTTTGTACGTCTTGCTTGCCTTGAACTTACCTCCGTTTGTTCTGTCTACAGTCATTCACCCGGAACACTCACCCCATCCCTGCCTGGTCGTCGGTGGCTTCTGTTACTCCCTTGGATCTGCCTATTCACTCCCATCAACTCACCTCCGCTGCCCGCTCCGCCACCTGGATCATTCTACCTCTACGTTTAAACTTGTAAATAAATACTCACCTTCATCCTACTCTCCTTGTCCTGGTCTGCTTCTGGGTTCTACTTTAGAAAACCGTGACATAACACATGTGTTTTTCCAGCAGCAGACCATGATTGACAGTCATTTTCTTAATGGGTGCATGCTTATTAGTAACTGGAATAAGCAATTTCATAAATGTGTCAAGTGCAACGTCTGTTTGCTCCCTATTACACATCACAAATTATCTTTACATCAACATAAGAATCACTACAAAACGTATTGTATGACCGCTTATATACTATTTTAGGCCCAGCCTTTGGACTTGTTTTTTTCTAGATATGGCTACTATATTGTGATCACTACATGCGATGGATCTGGATACTGCTTTCAAGCAAATTTTTGCAGCATTAGTAAAGATTTGATCAATACATGTTGATGATTTCATTCCTGTTGTAACTACCCTGGTAGGTTGACTGATCACCTGCACCAGGTTGCAGGCACTGGTTACAGTTTGAAGCTTTTTCTTGAGTGGTTAGCTTGATGAAAGCCAGTCAATGTTTAAATCACCCAGAAAATATACCTCTCTTGATATCATATACATTATCAAGCATTTCACACATGTTATCCAGATACTGACTGTTAGCACTTAGTGGTCTATGGCAGCTTCCCACAAGAATGGGCTTTGGGTAAGGCAGATGAACCTGTAGCAATATTACTTCAACAGGAACGTATTTCTGAATATAAGCAGCAACACCTCCACCATTAGCAACATTTTTGTAAATGTTATAACCTTGTATTTCTACCACTGTATCAAAGGTATTAGCTAAGTGAGTTTCAGAGAATATGAATGTCATCTGTTACTAGCAAGTTATTGATTTCATAAACTTTGTTTCTTAAGCTACGTACAGTTGAAGTCAGCAGTTGACATACACTTAGGTTGGAGTCATTATTAAAACTTGTTTTTAAACCACTCCACAAATTTCAAACTATAGTTTTGGCAAGTCGGTTAGGACATCTACTTTGTGCATGAAACAACACATTTTTCCAACAATTGTTTACAGACAGATTATTTCACTTATAATTCACTGTATCACAATTCCAGTGGGTCAGACGTTTACATACACTAAGTTGTCTGTGCCTTTAAACAGCTTGGAAAATTCCAGAAAATTATATCATGGCTTTAGAAGCTTCTGCTAATTGACATAATTTGAGTCAATTGGAGGTGTACCTGTGGATGTATTTCAAGGCCTACCTTCAAACTCAGTGCCTTTTTGCTTGACATCATGGGAAAATCAGAAGATATCAGCGAAGACCCCTGAAAAAAAATTGTAGAACTCCACAAGTCTGGTTCATCCTTGGGAGCAATTTCCAAGTGCCTGAAAGTACCACGTTCATCTGTACAAACAATAGTACTCAAGTATAAACACCATGGGACCACGCAGCCATCATACCGCTCAAGAAGGAGACGCGTTCTGTCTTCTAGAGATGAACGTTCTTTGGTGCGAAAAGTGCAAATCAATCCCAGAACAACAGCAAAGGACCTTGTGAAGATGCTGGAGGAAACAGGTACAAAAATATCTATATCCACAGTAAAACGAGTCCTATATCAAACAACCTGAAAGTCCACTCAGCAAGGAAGAAGCGACTGCTCCAAAACTGCCATAAAAAATCCAGACTACAGACATGGGGACAAAGATTGTACTTTTTGGAGAAATGTCCTCTGGTCTGATGAATTTTTTTTTTAAACTGTTTGGCCATAATGATCATTGTTATGTTTGGAGTAAAAAGGGGGAGCCTTGCAAGCCGAAGAACACCATCCCAACTGTAACGGTGGTTCTCCTCCTCTTCAACCGAAGAGGAGGAGTAGTGATTGAACCAAGGCGCAGCGGGTTGTGAATACATAATTTAATAAAGACACGACAAAACAATGAAGACAGAAAACGACCTAGACTTGAATAAACTACAAAATAACAAAACCGAAATGTATAGACAGACCTGAACAATACGAACTTACAAATAACGCGAAGAACGCACGAACAGGGAAAAAATAGACTACACAAAATGACGATGAACAAACATACCGAACAGTCCCGTATGGTGCGACAAACACTGACACAGGAGACAACCACCCACAACGAACACTGTGAAACAACCTACCTAAATATGACTCTCAATTAGAGGAACGCCAAACACCTGCCTCTAATTAAGAGCCATACCAGGCAGCCCTAAACCAACATAGAAACAGACAACATAGAATGCCCACCCAAACTCACGTCCTGACCAACTAACACATACAACAAACTAACAGAAATAGGTCAGGAACGTGACATAACCCCCCCCATAAGGTGCGAACTCCGGGCGCACCAGCACAAAGTCTAGGGGAGGGTCTGGGTGGGCATCTGACCACGGTGGTGGCTCAGGCTCTGGGCGAGTTCCCCACCCCACCATAGTCAATCCCAGCTTACATCTCCCCCTACAAATGACCACCCTCATATTACACCCACTTAATCCTTTGGGTAACATCGACACAAGGGGCAGCCCCGGGATAGAGGGATAGCTCAGGACAGAGGGATAGCTCAGGACAGAGGGATAGCTCAGGACAGAGGGATAGCTCAGGATAGAGAGGTAGCTCAGGATAGAGAGGTAGCTCAGGATAGAGGGGCAACTCCGGACTGAAAGGCAGCTCCGGACAGAGAGACAGCTCTGGACTGAGGGGCAGTTCTGGATAAATAGCCGCTCTGGGCTGAGGGACAGCTCATGACTGGCTGACGGCTCTGGACGCTCATGGCTGGCTGACGGCTCTGGACGCTCATGGCTGGCTGACGGCTCTGGACGCTCATGGCTGGCTGACGGCTCTGGACGCTCATGGCTGGCTGACGGCTCTGGACGCTCATGGCTGGCTGACGGCTCTGGCAGATCCTGTCTGGTTGGCGGCTCTGGCAGATCCTGTCTGGTTGGCGGCTCTGGCATATCCTGTCTGGTTGGCGGCCCTGGCAGATCCTGTCTGGTTGGCGGCTCTGGCAGATCCTGTCTGGTTGGCGGCTCTGGCAGATCCTGACTGACGAATGGCTCTAGCGGCTCCTGACTGACTAACGGCTCTGACGGCTCGGGACAGACGGGCGGCTCTAATGGCTCGGGACCGACGGATGGCTCAGACGACGCTGGGGAGACGGATGGCTCAGATGGCGCTGGGGAGACGGATGGCTCAGATGGCGCTGAGGAGACGGATGGCTCAGATGGCGCTGCGGAGACGGATGGCTCAGATGGCGCTGCGGAGACGGATGGCTCAGACTGATCCTGTCTGGCGGAAGGCTTTGGCTGCTCCTGTCTGGCGGAAGGCTCTGTAGGCTCATGGCAGACGGGCAGTTCATGCGGTGCTTGGCAGACGGACAGTTCAGGCGCCGTTGGGCAGACGGCAGACTCTGGCCGGCTGAGACGCACTGTAGGCCTGGTGCGTGGTGCCGGAACTGGAGGCACCGGACTGGAGACACGCACTTCAAGCCTAGTGCGGGAAGCAGGGACAGGGCACACTGGACTCTCAAAACGTACTATTTGTCTGGTGCGTGGTGCCGGCACTGGTGGCACCGGGCTGAGTGCACGCACATCAGGACGAGTACGGGGAGAAGGAACAGTGTGTACAGGGCTCTGGAGACGCACAGGTGGCTTAGTGCGTGGTGCCGGAACTGGAGGCACCGGACTGGAGACACGCACCATAGAGAGAGTGCGTGGAGGAGGAACAGGGCTCTGGAAACGCACTGGAAGCCTGGTGCGTGGTGTAGGCACTGGTGGTACTGGGCTGGGGCGGGGAGGTAGCGCCGGAAATACCGGACCGTGCAGGCGTATTGGCTCCCTTGAGCACTGAGCCTGCCCAACCTTACCTGGCTGAATGCTCCCCGTCGCCCGACCAGTGCGGGGAGGTGGAATAACCCGCACCGGGCTATGTAGGCGAACCGGGGACACCATGCGTAAGGCTGGTGCCATGTAAGCCGGCCCAAGGAGACGTACTGGTGGCCAGATATGTAGAGCCGGCTTCATGGCACTTGGCTCAATGCTCAATCTAGCCCTACCAGTGCGGGGAGGTGGAATAACCCGCACTGGGCTATGCACACATACAGGAGACACCGTGCGCTCTACTGCGTAACACGGTGTCTGCCCGTACTCCCGCTCTCCACGGTTAGCCTGGTAAGTGGGCGCAGGTCTCCTACCTGCCCTTGGCCCACTACCTCTTAGCCCCCCCCCAAGAAATTTTTGGGTAGTACTCACGGGCTTTTCGGGCTTCCGTGCAAGACGCGTCCCTTCATAACGCCGGTTCCCTTCTCCGATTGCCTCTGCTCTCCTCAGTGCCTCCAGCTGTTCCCATGGGAGGCGATCCCTTCCAGCCAGGATCTCCTCCCATGTGTAGCAACCTTTCCCGTCCAAAACATCCTCCCAAGTCCATTCCTCCTTCTTGCGCTGTCCCTTCCTCTGATTACACCGCTGCTTGATTCTGGATTGGTGGGTGGTTCTGTAACGGTGGTTCTCCTCCTCTTCAACCGAAGAGGAGGAGTAGTGATTGAACCAAGGTGCAGCGGGTTGTGAATACATAATTTAATAAAGACACGACAAAACAATGAAGACAGAAAACGACCTAGACTTGAATAAACTACAAAATAACAAAACCGAAATGTATAGACAGACCTGAACAATACGAACTTACAAATAACGCGAAGAACGCACGAACAGGGAAAAATAGACTACACAAAATGACGATGAACAAACATACCGAACAGTCCCGTATGGTGCGACAAACACTGACACAGGAGACAACCACCCACAACGAACACTGTGAAACAACCTACCTAAATATGACTCTCAATTAGAGGAACGCCAAACACCTGCCTCTAATTAAGAGCCATACCAGGCAGCCCTAAACCAACATAGAAACAGACAACATAGAATGCCCACCCAAACTCACGTCCTGACCAACTAACACATACAACAAACTAACAGAAATAGGTCAGGAACGTGACACCAACCATGAAGCACGGGGGTGGCAGCATCATGTTGTGGGGGTGCTTTGCTGCAGGAGGGACTGGTGCACTTCACAAAATAGATGGCATCATGAAGAACGAAAATTATGTGGATATATTGAAGCAACATCTCAAGACATCAGTCAGGAAGTTAAAGCTTGGTCGCAAATGGGTCTTTCAAATGGACAATGACACCAAGCATACTTCCAAAGTTGTGGCAAAATGGCTTAAGGACAACAAAGTCAAGGTATTGGACTGGCCATCACAAAGCCTTGACCTCAATCCCATAGAAAATGTGTGGGGAGAACTGAAAAGCATGTGCGAGCAAGGAGGCCTACAAACCTGACTCAGTTATACAAGCTCTGTCAGGAGGAATGGGCCAAAATTCACCCAACTTATTGTGGGAAGCTTGTGGAAGGCTACATTTGACCCAAGTTAAACAATTTAAAGGCAATGCTACCAAATACTAATTGAGTGTATGTAAACTTCTGACCCACTGGGAATGTGATGAAATAAATAAAAGCTGAAATAAATCATTCTCTCTGCTATTATTCTGACATTTCACATTCTTAAAATAAAGTGGTGATCCTAACTGACCTAAAACAGGGAATTTTTACTAGGATTAAATGTCAGGAATTGTGAAACTGAGTTTAAATGTATTTGGCTAACATGCATGTAAACTTCCGACTTCAACTGTATGTTAACATGGGCTATTTTGAGCACTTTTCTTCTGGGATGCTTACTTGTTTTCATTGCTTTACTGGGATGCTTAGCAGAAGTATATATGCTCATGCTATTTATGTTAGTGCAGGGTGAGCTGCACACAGTGGACTTCCTACTAGGGCACACCGCCTCAGGGCTAACAGTATAAATCTGGGTCATAGGCACATGATTACTGCATACAATAGCTATATGATCAGTAGAGGCATTCAGGGCAGTTAAAGGGACATAAATTAGGTTACTTATATTGTGTCTACTGACGCCCCTGGTGTACTGTACATTTGCTGAAGCATTATGACAACTCAGTGTTATGATGGAAGGGATTAACTGAGCTGGGCTTGGGTCAATGATAAGTCATTGTCTCAACGCAGCCTTATAATGCTGTGAAAGGACACAGGAACCCAAATTATTTGGTTGGATCCCATCCTCCTTATAAAACGTGTTTTGTTTTCCAAAAGGTAATGCTTCTAAATTTCTAAAGGGTTCACCCGATATGGATGAAAAAATCGCCACTTCATCGTATCATTTCAAATCCGAAGTGCTGGAGTACAGAGCCAAAATAACTAAAAAAGTGTCACTGTCCCAATACTTTTGGAGCTCACTGTACATAGACATTGAACTGCATGTTTTATGTAGTCCTTGCGTGCTAGGTATACGGGACAGGGACAGCGTTTTGTTATTTTTTCTACTGCTGATTGCCGCTTTAACTCCTGAATCAATATTAGAAACGTTACACTTAAAAATCAACACAGGCCAATTTGCTGTGAATGTTATCCAATCCCCTTGTTATGACAAGGATTACTGACAGGGAAAGGGGAAACCAGAGTCCGAGAGAGAAGGGGGGATGGGAGGGGAGAAAGGGGGGGAGAGGGGGAGAGAGAGCGGAGGGGGGAGAGAGGGAAAGAGAGAAAGAGAAAGAGGGAGGGCGGAGAAAGAGAGAGATAGATAGAGAGAGAGAAAGGAAGGCCAAGTCAGGGGGAGAAAGAGAGAGAGGGGGAGAAAGCAAGAGAGATACAGAGAGAGAGAGGGCGAAATCTGGAGGGGAGGAATAATGGATGGACAACGGCACAATCATTATCTTGCATCGGTTTTGGTACGGCGGAAACATTGAGCCCATCGTTCTGGTCTTTTGCCACTGCCAGTGAGAGTATATGACGAGCTACAGCCAGAGACAGGCTGGTATTGATAGCAGTATAGCAGCAGCACATTCACAACAGGAACAGGAACATTGGTGGCTGCAGTTTAAAAATCAACACGTAGAAGAGAGCAGCACGCTGTTTAGCTGCTAACATATTGATGATGTTCAGGGTGTAGTTGGGGGCCTGTAGTCACAGAGTCCTACTGTAGGACTGCTGATCTAGGATCAGTTTAGCATGTTACGTCATAATGACTAAATGTATATGAATAATTGGACCTGATCCTAGATCAGCACTCCTAATCTGGGATGCTTTGTGAATATGGGCCCAAAAGCAATTATGCACCTCTATCAATACATTAACCATACATGCACATACTATATGTGCATGTATGGTTAGGACTGTATACTGTATATGTGCATGTATGCAGGAATGAACCTATGACCTTGGCGTTACTGGTACCATGTTGTTGGGATTTTGGGGGACTAAAAGTATTTGAACAAATTCACTTATGTGTACCAAAAGTTGAGTATTTGGTCCCATATTCCTAGCACTCTATGATTACATCAAGCTTGTGACTCTACACATGTGTTGGATGCATTTGCTGTAATTTTTACATTTAAAAAAAATTTTTTTGGGGGGGTGTGATATTTATGCCTTTGTAAGTATACCACTACAATATACTCAGAAGCAAAGATACCCTGGAAAATATGCAAATTAGGCTTTACACCATACAGTGTTAAAACAACACCCCAAAATGATTTACTCTAACCCTACAGCTGTTAATTTCTTACACTGAGAAGTGCCAGCACTATGCAAAGTGAGTCCACTTTACTCTAAATTGAGTGTTATGATTTACAATGTAGGTGTTGGGTATTACTCTACAGTAGAGCTATGCAAACACCACAACTAATAGGGGACACTGCAACAGAGTTAAACCTTTAACACTTTCAAAAGTGTTATTTTAACACCAGCTCAGTGTTTTTCTGTGTTTATTTCATTACAAGGGCATTGGCCCAATCCGATTAGGTAACTTGTTTGTCATAACAAGAGGATTGGGAAACTTGTATTTTTTTTCACCTCTCACCAGATTGATAAAGTAGTGGATGTGAATCCAGAAGGGCTCTGAAAAGGCACTAACCCATGACATAGTCAAACAAGCTGTAGCATCTCCTCTGCCTTGGGATGCGTCGCAAAGTGCACCCTATTCCCTGTATAGTTCACTATTACAAAAGTAGTGCACTCTAGTGTAGTATACAGGGAATAGGGTGCCATTTGGGACACTGTCATGGTTTCTCTCATCAATGCAGTTTATTATGCATATGAATTGGTAGTGGGTCTATGAAATATATTTTTACTATGCTAATGTTATTGTTATTGTTTGTGTGTGTGTGTGTGTGTGTGTGTATGTGTGTGTAAGTCAACTGTGAATAACTCAAGGTTGCTTGAGGCCCTGAACCATATTCCTACGCAGATCCAGGAATATAGAGTATTACTGTTTCAGCAGAGGTCTTTACTGTAATACAATATTTTCTTAGGGGTCTAGCTGTTGTGGTTGCTTTGCAACTGTCACGATCGTTATGAGACGAATGAGTGGACCAAGGCGCAGCGTGGAAAAAAGACATCTTCTTTTAATGAAGGAAAAACAAACACTTATTAAACGAACAAAAACAAACGTGAAGCTAAACCGAACTAAGTGCACACATGCAACATAGAACATAGACAATTACCCACAAACACCTAAAGCCTATGGCTGCCTTAAATATGGCTCCCAATCAGAGACAACAATAAACAGCTGTCTCTGATTGAGAACCAAACCAGGCAACCATAGACTTTCCTAAACACCTACACTGAACACAACCCCATACATTCTACAAAACCCCCTAAACAATACACACACCCTAAACTAGACAAAACACACAAACATCCCCCATGTCACACCCTGACCTAACTAAACTAATAAAGAAAATCAATATAACAAAGGCCAGGGTGTGACAGCAACTCCTTCTGTTATAGTGAGAGTTATATAGCCTCAACCAGAGCATGGCTCAGCTGTCACAGTATATAAAAGACCACTTATGTTTCAGGAATATTCACTTGCATAAAATACTATTCCAGCAATAATTGAATGCACTGTTGGTTTATGTCGTTTTTCTGTTCCGGATCATGGTTTGGTTCCAATAAGAACACACTACTGTCATCAAGTCAAGCAAGAGGTCATGAAAACTTAATCCCTGTATCTATAGTGCTAATTATTATCCCTTCAACAAGTATCTGCTGTACCTACCCATCAATCATCGTCCTTTCAACAAGTATCTACTGTACCTACCCATCAATCATCCTCCCTTCAACAAGTATCTGCTGTACCTACCCATCAATCATCGTCCTTTCAACAAGTATCTACTGTACCTACCCATCAAACATCCTCCCTTCAACAAGTATCTGTTGTACCTACCCATCAATCATCCTCCCTTCAACAAGTATCTACTGTACCTACCCATCAATCATCGTCCTTTCAACAAGTATCTACTGTACCTACCCATCAATCATCCTCCCTTCAACAAGTATCTGCTGTACCTACCCATCAATCATCGTCCTTTCAACAAGTATCTACTGTACCTACCCATCAATCATCCTCCCTTCAACATGTATCTGCTGTACCTACCCATCAATCATCCTCCCTTCAACAAGTATCTGCTGTACCTACCCATCAATCATCCTCCCTTCAACAAGTATCTGCTGTACCTAACCATCAATCATCCTCCCTTCAACAAGTATCTGCTGTGCCTACCCATCAATCATCGTCCTTTCAACAAGTATCTACTGTACCTACCCATCAATCATCGTCCTTTCAACAAGTATCTACTGTACCTACCCATCAACCATCCTCCCTTCAACATGTATCTGCTGTACCTAACCATCAATCATCCTCCCTTCAACAAGTATCTGCTGTGCCTACCCATCAATCATCGTCCTTTCAACAAGTATCTACTGTACCTACCCATCAATCATCGTCCTTTCAACAAGTATCTACTGTACCTACCCATCAACCATCCTCCCTTCAACATGTATCTGCTGTACCTACCCATCAATCATCCTCCCTTCAACAAGTATCTGCTGTACCTACCCATCAATCATCCTCCCTTCAACAAGTATCTGCTGTACCTACCCATCAATCATCCTCCCTTCAACAAGTATCTGCTGTACCTACCCATCAATCATCCTCCCTTCAACAAGTATCTGCTGTACCTACCCATCAATCATCCTCCCTTCAACAAGTATCTGCTGTACCTACCCATCAATCATCCTCCCTTCAACAAGTATCTGCTGTACCTACCCATCAATCATCGTCCTTTCAACAAGTATCTACTGTACCTACTCATCAATCATCCTCCCTTCAACAAGTATCTGCTGTACCTACCCATCAATCATCGTCCTTTCAACAAGTATCTACTGTACCTACCCATCAATCATCCTCCCTTCAACAAGTATCTGCTGTACCTACCCATCAATCATCGTCCTTTCAACAAGTATCTACTGTACCTACCCATCAATCATCCTCCCTTCAACAAGTATCTGCTGTACCTACCCATCAATCATCCTCCCTTCAACAAGTATCTACTGTACCTACCCATCAATCATCGTCCTTTCAACAAGTATCTACTGTACCTACCCATCAATCATCCTCCCTTCAACAAGTATCTGCTGTACCTACCCATCAATCATCGTCCTTTCAACAAGTATCTACTGTACCTACCCATCAATCATCCTCCCTTCAACAAGTACCTACTGTACCTACCCATCAATCATCCTCCCTTCAACAAGTATCTGCTGTACCTACCCATCAATCATCCTCCCTTCAACAAGTATCTGCTGTACCTACCCATCAATCATCCTCCCTTCAACAAGTATCTACTGTACCTACCCATCAAACATCGTCCTTTCAACAAGTATCTACTGTACCTACCCATCAATCATCCTCCCTTCAACAAGTATCTGCTGTACCTACCCATCAACCATCCTCCCTTCAACAATTATCTACTGTACCTACCCATCAACCATCCTCCCTTCAACAAGTATCTACTGTACCTACCCATCAATCATCCTCCCTTCAACAAGTATCTGCTGTACCTACCCATCAATCATCGTCCTTTCAACAAGTATCTACTGTACCTACCCATCAATCATCCTCCCTTCAACAAGTATCTGCTGTACCTACCCATCAATCATCGTCCTTTCAACAAGTATCTACTGTACCTACCCATCAATCATCCTCCCTTCAACAAGTATCTGCTGTACCTACCCATCAACCATCGTCCTTTCAACAAGTATCTACTGTACCTACCCATCAATCATCCTCCCTTCAACATGTATCTGCTGTACCTACCCATCAATCATCCTCCCTTCAACAAGTATCTGCTGTACCTACCCATCAATCATCCTCCCTTCAACAAGTATCTGCTGTACCTACCCATGAATCATCCTCCCTTCAACAAGTATCTGCTGTGCCTACCCATCAATCATCGTCCTTTCAACAAGTATCTACTGTACCTACCCATCAATCATCCTCCCTTCAACAAGTATCTGCTGTACCTACCCATCAATCATCCTCCCTTCAACAAGTATCTACTGTACCTACCCATCAATCATCCTCCCTTCAACAAGTATCTGCTGTACCTACCCATCAATCATCCTCCCTTCAACAAGTATCTGCTGTACCTACCCATCAATCATCCTCCCTTCAACAAGTATCTGCTGTACCTACCCATCAATCATCGTCCTTTCAACAAGTATCTACTGTACCTACTCATCAATCATCCTCCCTTCAACAAGTATCTGCTGTACCTACCCATCAATCATCGTCCTTTCAACAAGTATCTACTGTACCTACCCATCAATCATCCTCCCTTCAACAAGTATCTACTGTACCTACCCATCAATCATCCTCCCTTCAACAAGTATCTGCTGTACCTACCCATCAATCATCCTCCCTTCAACAAGTATCTGCTGTACCTACCCATCAATCATCCTCCCTTCAACAAGTATCTACTGTACCTACCCATCAATCATCGTCCTTTCAACAAGTATCTACTGTACCTACCCATCAATCATCCTCCCTTCAACAAGTATCTGCTGTACCTACCCATCAACCATCCTCCCTTCAACAATTATCTACTGTACCTACCCATCAACCATCCTCCCTTCAACAAGTATCTGCTGTACCTACCCATCAATCATCCTCCCTTCAACAAGTATCTGCTGTACCTACCCATCAATCATCGTCCTTTCAACAAGTATCTACTGTACCTACCCATCAATCATCCTCCCTTCAACAAGTATCTGCTGTACCTACCCATCAATCATCGTCCTTTCAACAAGTATCTACTGTACCTACTCATCAATCATCCTCCCTTCAACAAGTATCTGCTGTACCTACCCATCAATCATCGTCCTTTCAACAAGTATCTACTGTACCTACCCATCAATCATCCTCCCTTCAACAAGTATCTACTGTACCTACCCATCAATCATCCTCCCTTCAACAAGTATCTGCTGTACCTACCCATCAATCATCCTCCCTTCAACAAGTATCTGCTGTACCTACCCATCAATCATCCTCCCTTCAACAAGTATCTACTGTACCTACCCATCAATCATCGTCCTTTCAACAAGTATCTACTGTACCTACCCATCAACCATCCTCCCTTCAACAAGTATCTGCTGTACCTACCCATCAATCATCCTCCCTTCAACAAGTATCTACTGTACCTACCCATCAATCATCGTCCTTTCAACAAGTATCTACTGTACCTACCCATCAATCATCCTCCCTTCAACAAGTATCTGCTGTACCTACCCATCAATCATCCTCCCTTCAACAAGTATCTGCTGTACCTACCCATCAATCATCCTCCCTTCAACAAGTATCTACTGCACCTACCCATCAGTCATCCTCCCTTCAACAAGTATCTACTGTACCTACCCATCAATCATCCTCCCTTCAACAAGTATCTGCTGTACCTACCCATCAATCATCCTCCCTTCAACAAGTATCTGCTGTGCCTACCCATCAATCATCCTCCCTTCAACAAGTATCTGCTGTACCTACCCATCAATCATCCTCCCTTCAACAAGTATCTGCTGTACCTACCCATCAATCATCGTCCTTTCAACAAGTATCTACTGTACCTACCCATCAATCATCCTCCCTTCAACAAGTATCTGCTGTACCTACCCATCAATCATCCTCCCTTCAACAAGTATCTGCTGTACCTACCCATCAATCATCGTCCTTTCAACAAGTATCTACTGTACCTACCCATCAATCATCCTCCCTTCAACAAGTATCTGCTGTACCTACCCATCAATCATCCCCCCTCTGTGCTTTGTTCTGTCTGTATATAGGTGGTGATTACATTATATAGCTTTTTATGGTGGGAGGTAAAATGGGAATTGGGATAAGGGCCAGCTTGCTCAGGAAGAATGGGTATTGGGATAAGGGCCAGCTTGCTCAGGAAGAATGAGTATTGGGATAAGGGCCAGCTTGCTCAGGAAGAATGGGTATTGGGATAAGGGCCAGCTTGCTCAGGAAGAATGGGTATTGGGATAAGGGACAGCTTGCTCAGGAAGAATGGGTATTGGGATAAGGGACAGCTTGCTCAGGAAGAATGGGTATCGGGATAAGGGACAGCTTGCTCAGGAAGAATGGGTATTGGGATAAGGGACAGCTTGATCAGGAAGAATGGGTATTGGGATAAGGGACAGCTTGATCAGGAAGAAGGGGTATTGGGATAAGGGCCAGCTTGCTCAGGAAGAAGGGGTATTGGGATAAGGGCCAGCTTGCTCAGGAAGAATGGGTATTGGGATAAGGGACAGCTTGCTCAGGAAGAATGGGTATTGGGATAAGGGACAGCTTGCTCAGGAAGAATGGGTATTGGGATAAGGGACAGCTTGCTCAGGAAGAATGGGAGTAGTATTTCTTACCATACTAAATAACTAGAACCGCTCAGAAAGGTGACGATGCTTCAAGACTATATACTGTTATGTGGAGTGTGTGTGTGATACACGCTCTCTGTTGTCCGATCATCACTACGTATTGTTTATCACGTATTGTTTTTCACCAGGTATGAAAAATGCATATTTTTCTAGGCCGTGGCCATGTTGCCAACCAACGCCTGTGCCAATTTCTGGAAACAGAGGACATATGACGTGAGCTCTCATTGATCGTTTAGGTTCTCAGATGGTGTGGGTTACAGTCTGTTACCTAGGTGAAGAGGAGGTCAGGGAAAAGTGATAGGAAGGACAGCGGTGTGTGTGCAACCATTCTTTTCAGCATTATACTCTACCACTGCTCCAGCCTATAAGATCACGGGGAATGGTCAGAAACTTTTCAATGTATGTTGACATAGAGTGTTGTCAGGTAACGTACGACGTCTCCTGGCAGCCATTTTGGAAGACCACCACATCAATTATTCCGACAAAAACAGTGGAGTGCCTAGTTTCAGTGCCTAAAAGAAAGATGCCCAGGGTCCCTGCTCATCTGCGTGAACATGCCATAGGCATGCTGCAAGGAGGCATGAGGACTGCAGATGTGGCCAGGGCAATACATTGCAATATCCGTACTGTGAGGCGCCTAAGACAACGCTACAGGGAGACAGGATGGGCAGCTGATCATCCTCGCAGTGGCAGACCACTTTCAACAACACCTGCACAGGATCGGTACATCCGAACATCACACTTGCGGGACAGGTGCAGGATGGAAACAACAACTGCCGAGTTACACCAGGAACGCACAACCCCTCCATCAGTGCTCAGACTGTCTGTAATAGGCTAAGAGAGGCTGGACTGAGGGCTTGTAGGCCTGTTGTAAGGCAGGTCCTCACCAGACATCACCGGCAACAACGTCGCCTATGGGCACAAACCCACTGTCGTTAGACCAGACAGGACTGGTAAAAAGTGCTCTTCACTGACGAGTCGCGGTTTTGTCTCACCAGGGGTGATGGTCGGATTCGCGTTTATCGTCGAAGGAATGAGCGTTACACCGAGGCCTGTACTCTGGAGCGGAATTGATTTGGAGGTGGAGGGTCCGTCATGGACTGGGACGGTGTGTCACGGCATCATCGGACAGAGCTTGTTGTTATTGCAGGAAATCTCAACGCTGTGTGTTACAGGGAAGACATCCTCCTCCCTCATGTGGTACCCTTCCTGCAGGCTCATCCTGACATGACCCTCCAGCATGACAATGCCACCAGCCATACTGCTCGTTCTGTGCGTGATTTCCTGCAAGACAGGAATGTCAGTGTTCTGCCATGGCCAGCGAAGAGCCTGGATCTCAATCCCATTGAGCACGTTTGGGACCTGTTGGATCGGAGGGTGAGGGATAGGGCCATTCCCCCCAGAAATGTCCGGGGACTTGCAGGTGCCGTGGTGGAAGAGTGGGGTAACATCTCACAGCAAGACCTGTCAAATCTGGTGCAGTACATGAGGAGGAGATGCACTGCAGTGTTTAATGCAGCTGGTGCCCCCCCCTTTGTTCAGGGACACATTATTCCATTTATGTTAGTCACATGTCTGTGGAATTTGTTCAGTTTATGTCTCAGTTGTTGAATCTTGTTATGTTCATACAAATATTTACACATGTTAAGTTTTATGAAAATAAACTCAGTTGACAGTGAGAGGATGTTTCTTTTTTTGCTGAGTTTAGTTGATTCATCACAATGGTCAATTTCTGTGCAGTATTTGGTTGCTCTAACAAGTCAGGAGGACAACAGGATTACCATGCAATCATGAAACACCAAGGAGACAAGACCCAAGAACTCTTAGAGAAGCGAATAAACCATTTTGCCCGTCAAGACCTGAACCCAGACAGCTGTCAGTACAGGGTCTCCTCCTTCAAGATCTGAACCCAGACAGCTGTCAGTACAGGGTCTGCTCCCCTTATTGCATCACTGGTAAGTCTGATCGAGTTTAGTTTAGCTGTTAGCTGTTATGCTAACCTGGAGTTAACAACAGCACTAAGTTAGCCAATATTAGCTACATAGCTTGTAGTCTAACTATTAGCATGCGTCTCCCTCATAGCCGTGCCGCGAGTTTCAAGTTTTGGTAAGCTATTTCTTCACCATAAAAACTCACCTGTATAATAAAGGATTGCATGCATCTATCGTCGAATGTACAGATTAATGTATGCCTACTGTTCCTAATGTGATGAGTGGATTGGACAGTCATCATTTATTAGGCTATTAATATAACTCTATCTAATCACTGTGCATGGCTGAGGCATAGTGGTATAGGTCTTTAGGCTATATCAGAGACGTTTCTTTTCTTTCCTTTGCACAGGGAAAATGTGGCCTTTGATAAACACATTTCATGCAAATCTACTACACTTTATGACCAGAGATAATAGCAGAATATTTTTTAATACACAAAATCACAGGGTAGCCTACTCTGCTGACATGGTCAAACAGATCAATAAAAAGGACCTTGTCTTGAATGAAACCATCTAATCCAGGCCTATGAAAAGGAGACACAAATTGTACAATATGATGACCATCTAGCCTGGAGGAAGACATTATTGTCCCAAATAAAACAGTGGCACTGACCCAATGATAATTTGTTGAAAACTTTATTCATAAGATGGGGGAAAATGTATGGAAATTACAGCATGGGACAAAGGCCTCAATGGGATAGGACAACCTGCTGTGTTGTCTATTGGTTGTTCCACCCCAACAATAAATGTAATCTTTATATGACACGTAAATTAATTAAACACAACCAATCAATCAAGAGCCCTGATGGTATAGGTGACCTGAAGAAGTGGTATTCTAACATCAGGTGTACTTTTCATTTGTTTATGTACTATAGGTTCACCAGCTGACCTCTATCAAGAAACCCATGTGGACTGGATATGTAAACAGTGTGTAAGTTAAAGTATTCTCTGCGTCAGATGCACAATGACAAGGAGTGCATTGCAAATGCCCATACGGCTAATGCCATCATACTGTAGGCCAGTGGTTCCCAACTCCGGTCCTCGAGTATCGCCAACAGTATACATTTTTATTGTAGCCCCAGACAAACACCTGATTCAACATGTCAACTAATCATCAGGCCCTCAATTAGTTGAATCAGGTGTTTGTCCAGGAATCCCTGCTGTAGGCCTGTGGCTACATTGCTGTTGCATGTCATTATCATTAGCTGCAAAATGGGTTCACATGGCTGATATTCTGAGAAATAGTGACAATCAAATAAACCTAATTGGAAGCTTACAACTGAACAAAAAGGCCATGTTCATTTGAGAATACAACACAGGAACACAGACAAATTAGAGATTCCCTTTCCCTCTTTTTTGCAGGATTGTGATCTGTGATTAATCAACATTAACACTAGTTCATCTTGAATACATTTTAATTTCACAATTAAAACATTTTATCAAATAAGCAACACTTTATTGCATATCATTTAAAAGTGTACAAGTAAGCTAACTCATATGTAAAGGTTAGCCATCTTAATCTTAGCCAAGCATAATTTCAGGTAAACAAAAAAAAGTGTCAATACCACCCTGATCTACTGGGTGAGCAGACTTCTGTTCCAGCCCAGCAATAGCACACTTGATTATTTACTAATTATGTTTGATTTATTGAATCAGGTGTCTTAGTGCTGGGCTGGAACAGAAGCCTGCACACCCAGCAGGGTTGGCCTGCTCCAGCTGTTACAGGTTTATACATTGTGTGACTTTTAAATGGTATTTTTTTCACAGAATGTGCTGCCATAGGTACACATATAATCCATGGTATACAAGGATATACCCTTATTCTGTTGGGACATTCATTGGGACCTCTTCATCTGCAGACAGGGTTTCATAGCTCTTTGTATCGGAGGACAGAAAACAAAGAAACAAGCTGCATTATACTCACATTAGACAGCACTGAATAATGTGTTGATATAGTTCTCTGTCCTCAGTTTTCCCCTCTAGGGACTGGAATTGGAGAATATTTTCCTGTCCTCCCACAAAGGTACCTGCCCTATCAAGAGTAGCATACTCCCTCCCTTATCTGACAGCTGGACCTGCTAATCCTTTCACCCTCTTGCATGGTTGTTAGCCTGTGTTTCAGACATAAAGAAGTGGATGACGGCAAATATTTTACTTTTAAACTCGGACAAAACAGAGATGCTAGTTCTAGGTCCCAAGAAACAAAGAGTTCTTCTATTGGATCTGACAATTAATCTTGATGGTTAAACAGTCGTCTCAAATAATATTGTGAAGGACCTCGGCGTTACTCTGGAACGTGATCTCTCTTTTTTAAAACATATCAAGAACATTTCAAGGACAGCTTTTTTCCATCTTCATAACATTGCAAAAAATCTAAAACTTTCTGTCCAAAAATGATGCAGAAAAGCTAATCCATGCTTTTGACACTTCTAGATTAGACTATTGCAATGCTCTATGCAGCTACCCGGATAAAGCACTAAATAAACTTCAGTTA
Organism: Salvelinus namaycush; assembly: GCF_016432855.1. Taxonomy (NCBI): domain Eukaryota; kingdom Metazoa; phylum Chordata; class Actinopteri; order Salmoniformes; family Salmonidae; genus Salvelinus; species Salvelinus namaycush. The sequence goes on along the minus strand of NW_024057945.1, from coordinate 17,571 downwards.
GTGCTAAACATGGCTGCTAGAATCTTGACTAGAACCCCCAAAAACGTATCATATTACTCCAGTACTAGCCTCTCTACACTGGCTTCCTGTTAAGGCTAGGGCTGATTTCAAGGTTTTACTGCTAACCTACAAAACATTACATGGGCTTGCTCCTACCCATCGCTCCGATTTGGTCCTGCAGTAAATACCTACACATACGCTATGGTCACAAGACGCAGGCCTCCTAATTGTCCCTAGAATTTCTAAGCAAACAGCTGGAGGCAGGGCTTTCTCCTATGGCGCTCCATTTGCATGGAATGGTCTGCCTACCCATGTGCGAGACACAGACTCGGTCTCAACCTGTAAGTCTTTATTGAAGACTCAATCTCTTCAGTAGGGTACAATGATTGAGTGTAGTCTGGCCCAGGGGTGCAAAGGTGAACGGAAAGGCACTGGAGCGATGAACAGCCCTTGCTGTCTCTGCCTGGCCGGTTGGTGGTTTGCAGATATCCCTCTAGTGGTGTGTGGTTCTGTGCTTTGGCAAAGTTATATCCTGCCTGGTTCAAATCAAATCAAACTTTATTTGTCACATGTGCCGAATACAACAAGTGTGGACCTTCCCGTGAAATGCTTACTTACAAGCCCTTAACCAACAGTGCAGTTCAAGAAGAGTTAAGAAAATATTTACCAAGTAGACTGAAGTAAAAAATAATTCTAAAAGTAGCACAATAAGAATAACGAGGCTATATACAGGGGGCACCGGTACCGAGTCAGTGTGAAGGGGTACAGGTTAGTTGAGGTAATTTGTACATGTACAGTAGGTAGGGGTGAAGTGACTATGTATAGATAATAAACAGTGAGTAGCAGAAGTGTACAAAGGGGGGGGGTCAATGTAAATTGTCCAGGTGGCGATTTTACTAATTGTTCAGCAGTCTTATGGCTTGGGGGTAGAAGCTGTTGAGGAGCCTTTTGGTCCTAGACTTGACGCTCTGGTACCGCTTGCCGTGCGGTAGCAGAGAAAACAGTCTATAACTTGGGTGACTGGAGTCTCTGACAATTTTATGGGCTTTCCTCTGACATCGCCTATTATATAGGTCCTGGATTGCAGGAAGCTTGGCCCCAGTGATGTACTGGGCCGTTCGCACTACACTACCGTATGTAGCGCCTTACGGTCAGATGCAGAGCAGTTACCATACCAGGCGGTGATGCAACTGATCAGGATGCTCTCAATGGTGCAGCTGTAGAACCTTTTGAGGATCTGGGGACCTATGCCAAATCTTTTCAGTCTCCTGAGGGGGAAAATGTTTTGTCGTGTATGTTTGGACCATGATAGTTCTTTGGTGATGTGGACACCAAGGAACTTGAAACTCTCGACCCGCTCCACTACAGCCCCGTTGATGTTAATAACCTGTTATGGCTGCAGCCCGACACCGGTACACTTATGACAACATCCAGCTCAAGTGCAGGGCGCGAAATTCAAAATATATTTTTTTTAAATATTTAACTTTCACACATTAACAAGTCCAATACAGCATATGAAAGGTACACATCTTGTGAATCAAGCCAACATGTCCGATTTTTTTAATGTTTTACAGGGAAGACAAAATATGTAAATCTATTAGCTAACCACGTTAGCAAAAGACACCACTTTTCTAACTCCATCAGTTTCTTACTCCATCACTAGCTATCACAAATTCGACCAAATAAAGAAATAAATAGCCACTAACCAAGAAAAAACTTCATCAGATGACAGTCTGATAACATATTTATGTATAGCATATGTTTTGTTCGAAAAATTTGCATATTTCAGGTATAAATCATAGTTTACATTTCAGCTACAATCAGAAATTGCACCGAAAGCAGCCATAATATTTACAGACACCAACGTCAAATACCTAATTACTCATCATAAAACATTTCTGAAAAATACATAGTGTGCAGCAATTGAAAGACAGGCATCTTGTGATTCCAGACAATATTTCCGATTTATTAAATGTTTTACAGCGAAAACAAAATGTAGCGCTATATTAGCGTAGCCACAATAGCCAGAAACACTTGGGCGCCCACGACCAGTTGACATGCACGACAGATATCATAAATTGGGTCTTACTTTTGCTGATCTTTCATCAGAATGTTGAACAAGGTGTCCTTTGTCCAGATGAGTCGTTGTTTGGATTCAGAACGGCAAATTTCCCTCTTCATTTAGCATGGGCACTAGCCGAGTGGCACGGATCTCTCCAACGTAAACACAGTCAGAGAACGCAACACGGCAAAACTCCCGAAAAAAATTCAATAATCTGATTAAACTATATTGAAAAAAACATACATTACGATGATTTGGTCACATGTATCAAAAAAAATCAGAGCCGGAGATAGTTGTCATCCATTACGGCAGCAAAACAGAAGGCAATCGCACTTCCAAGTCGCGCGCTTCAGAGTACCGGAAGTGGACGGTCACGTCAAAGAAATAGCTTTTATTCCACCCCAGACCAAGATAAACACAAAATGTCTTCTCTCACATCATCTTGACACCCAGAGGAAGGCGTATGGAGTGCATGTAGACTCCTACGTGTCATGACCATGTATAGGCAGGAAGTTGAAGAGAGCATATATTTCTGACATTCTACTTCCTGGTCAGGGAAAGTGCTGCCAAATGAGTTCTGTTTCACTCAGAGAAATAATTCCAACGGTTTTAGAAACTAGAGAGTGTTTTCTATCCAATAATAATAATAATATCCATATTGTACGAGCAAGAATTGAGTAACGAGGCCGTTTGAAATGGGCACGATTTCACTGGCTACTCAATACTTTCCCTTGCAGCCATAAGAAGTTTTAATGGGGGCCTGTTCGGCCCGCCTTTTCCTGTAGTCCACGATCAGCTCCTTTGTCTTGCTCACATTGAGGGATAGGTTGTTGTCCTGGCACCACACTGCCAGGTCTCTGACCTCCTCCCTATAGGCAGTCTCATCGTTGTTGGTGATCAGATCACTGTTGTGTCGTCAGCAAACTTAATGATGGTGTTGGAGTCATGTTTGGCCATGCAGTCGTGGGTGAACAGGGAGTACAGGAGGGGACTAAGTACACACCCCTGAGGGGCCCCAATGTTAAGGACCAGAATGTTGTTGCCTACTCTTACCACCTAGGGGCTACCCTTTAGGAAGTCCAGGATCCAGTTGCAGAGGGAGGTGTTTAGTACCAGGGTCCTTAGCTTAGTGATGAGCTTCGAGGGCACTATGGAGTTGAACGGTGATCTATAGTTAATGAACAACATTCTCACACAGGTGTTCCTTTTGTCCAGGTGAGAAAGGGCAGTGTGGAGTGCGATTGAGATTGCGTCATCTGTGGATCTGTTGTGGCGGTATGCGAATTGGACTGGGTCTAGGGTGATGATGTGAGCATTGATCAGCCTTTCAAAGCACTTCATGGCTACCGATGTGAGTGCCACGGGGTGGTAATCATTTAGGCAGGTTGCCTTCACTTCCTTGGGCACAGGGACTATGATGGTCTGCTTGAAACATATAGGTATAACAGACTCAGTCAGGGAGATGTTGAAAAATGTCAGTGAAGACACTTGACAGTTGGTCCGCGCATGCTGAGTACACGTCCCGGAAATCCGTCTGGCACTACGGCTTTGTGAATGTTGACCTGTATAAAGGTTTTGTTCACATCGGCCACCGAGAGCATTATCACACAGTCATCCAGAACAGCTGGTGCTCTCGTGCATGCACAGCGGACACCCTTGTTTAACTGCTCTTGACAATTCAAAACTCTCTGAGAAGTAGCCGTTATTTACTATTTTACACCTGGGGTTGCTATACATTATTTTTTACCCATTTTATAAGAGAATTACCGAAATTGAAAAAATCCAGGCATTTATAAATAAAATCCAGTCTTTATCAAATGCCTTTTCAAAATCTGCTATAAATAAAACATTCCTGGCTTCTTATATGTTTCATGATGTTCTATTATTTCTAGTATTTGTCGTATATTATCTCCAATGTATCGTCCATGTAAAAAACCTGTCTGATCAGGAAAAACAATACCTGGTAAAACCATTTTAATTCTGAGTGCTATGCATTTTGCTAGTATTTTTGCATCACAACATTGAAGTGTAATGGGCCTCCAGTTTTTTAGATAGACTGGGTCTTTATATTTGCCATCTGGGTCTTGTTTTAATAATAGAGAAATCAGACCTTCCTGCTGAGTACCTGACAGACTACCATTTCTACAGTAGTAAAAACAATCTAACAATGGAGCTTTTAGTATATCAAAAAATACTTGACATACCTCTACCGGTATGCCATCAAGACCTGGGGTTTTTCCAGACTGAAAGGATTTAATAGCCTCAAAAAGTTCTTCCTCTGTAATTTGGCCTTCACACTTATCTTTCTGTCCATTTGTTAATTTTCCATTTTTTATATTATTTGGAAAGAATTCCTTACCATAATCTTCATTCAGTGGGAGAGGATGAGACGGAAAAGAGAACATCTGGCTAAAATAATTAGCTTCCTCTTTTAAAAAATAATCCGGATGTAACGGTTTTCTTCCGTTGGTGAAGGAGAGGACCAAAATGCAGCGCGGCTAGTGTTCAACATGTTTAATAAACAAAAAGACGATAACGTGAACACTATACAAAATACAAAATAACAAATGTGAAAACCGAGACAATCCTATCTGGTGCAGAACACAAAGACAGAAGACAACCACCCACAAACCCCAACACAAAACAAGCCACCTAAATATGATTCCCAATCAGAGACAACACAAAACACCTGCCTCTGATTGAGAACCATATTAGGCCAAACATCGAAACAGACAAACTAGACACACAACATAGAATGCCCACCCAGCTCACGTCCTGACCAACACTAAAACAAGTAAAACACACAAGAACTATGGTCAGAACGTAACAGTACCCCCCTCCTGAGGTGCGGACTCCGAACGCACCACCTAAAACTCTAGGGGAGGGTCTGGGTGGGCATCTGTCCGCGGTGGCGGCTCCGGCGCTGGACGAGGATCCCACTCCACCACTGTCTTTGTCCCCCTCCTTAGCGTCCTTTGAGTGGCGACCCTCGCCGCCGACCTTGGCCTAGGAACCTTCACAAAGGTCCCCACTAGACTGAGGAAACTCCTCCGGACTGAGGGACAGGTCATGACAGAGAGGTAGCTTAAGACAGAGAGGTAGCTCCGGACTGAAGGGCAGCTCCGGACTGAAGGGCAGCTCCGGACTGAAGGGCAGCTCCGGACTAATGGCAGCTCATGACTGGAGGGCAGCTCATGACTGGAGGGCAGCTCATGACTGGAGGGCAGCTCATGACTGGAAGGCAGCTCATGGCTGGAGGGCAGCTCATGACTGGCGGGCAGCTCATGACTGGCGGGCAGCTCATGACTGGCGGGCAGCTCATGACTGGCGGGCGACTCTGGTCGCTCCTGACTGGCGGGCGGCTCCAGCAGCTCCTGACTGGTGGGCGGCTCTATCAGCTCCTAACTGGCGGGCGGCTCTATCAGCTCCTGACTGGCGGGCGGCTCTGGCGGCTCCTGACTGGCGGGCGGCTCTGGCGGCTCCTGACTGGCGGGCGGCTCTGGCGGCTCCTGACTGACGGCTCTAGCGACTCCTGACTGACGGACGGCTCTAGCGGCTCCTGACTGACGGACGGCTCTAATGGCTCGGGACAGACGGGCGGCTCTGACGGCTCGGGACAGACGGGCGGCTCTGACGGCTCGGGACAGACGGGCGGCTCTGACGGCTCGGGACAGACGGGCGGCTCAGATGGAGCTGGGCAGGCGGGCGGCTCAGATGGCGCTGGGCAGGCAGGCAGCTCAGATGGCGCTGGGCAGGCAGGCAGCTCAGACGGCGCTGGGCAGACGGGCAGCGCAGATGGCGCTGGGCAGGCGGGCAGCTCAGATGGCGCTGGGCAGGTGGGCAGCTCAGATGGCGCTGGGCAGACGGCCGACTTTGACCTGCTGAGGCGCACAGTAGGCCTGGTGCGTGGTGCCGGAACTGGTGGTACCGGACTGGAGACACGCACCACTAGGCTAGTGCGGGGAGCAGGAACAGGGCACACTGGATTCTCAAAGTGCACTATAGGCCTGGTGCGTGGTGCCGGAACTGGTGGTACCGGGCTGTAGCCATGCACCTCAAGGCTAGTGCGGGGAGAAACAACAGTGCGTACAGGGTACATTTAAAGGTATCCCAAACAATAAGGGGATTTGCTGAACCTATATTATACTGGAAAAATTCAGTTATACATTCTTTTGTCTTAGTTAAAAATAAGTTGTCCTCGAGTAAACTTTGATTAAATTTCCAATATCCCCGTCCATGTGGAAAATCTATAAGAGTTATGTGAATGCCAATTAGATGATGATCCGATCGCATTCTGTCTCCTATTAAAACTTTTTGAATCCTTTGACGCAAGAGAGAAAGAGACAAGAAAGTAGTCAAGACAACTAGCTTGATTAAGTCTCCTCCATGTATATCTCACTAGATCGGGGTTTTTTACTCTCCAAATATCCACTATTTCTAATGTGTCCATAATATTTGTGATTTCCTTAAGGGCACGGTGATGATAGTTTGTAGAGTGATTACCTTTACGGTCCATTGAGGTACTTAACACTGTGTTATAGTCTCCTACCATAATGATTGGATAATTTGTTGCCTGTAAGTTCAATAAATTGGTATAAATGTTTTCGAAGAAGTGTGGCTCCTCCTGATTTGGACCATGTAGATTAATGAGCCAAATCTCTTTTTTTGTCCACTTTCATATTCAAAAGGATCCACCTTCCTTGAGAATCATTCCTGATTATTTGCACATTCAGATCTAAATTTTTGTTAATTAATATCATCACACCCTTTGAGTTCCTTTGTCCGTGACAGAAAATTATTTTACCACCCCATTCCTTTTTCCACGCAACTTCATCTAAGGATGTAGATTGAGTTTCCTGTAAACAGTATATGTTAAATTCCTTTTCTTTTAGCTATGTAAAGACTGATCTTCTTTTTTTATAATCTGCCAAACCGATACAAAAATAGCTATACTTAGTTCAGCCCTTACCATAACTAGATACTACTCTCAGGCTAAATTGACCATAATCAGTGCTTGTAAAGTTACTGCCATCAGAGGTATTATGATGGTCAAAACTAGAGCTTTCAAATGTCTGATATTTAGAATTCAAGAAATAGGTTCTAGCAATATTTTTTTTATTCACTTGCCTGTTTGCCTGTGAGCCAATGCCACAGATGTTAGAAAAGTGAGACAAATTATGTGTGTAACAAATCTGAGTAGGTTGATGTGTATGATATTGGATATGATATCATGAGAGTGTGTATGATGTCTGTATAAGAGTAAGACTATAATGTGTGATGTCCAAATAAATAATAACATGTAGTACGTATAGCCTTAATATAGCCTTAATATTCATAATTGTAATCCATATCGTATCACCATCATAGTTGCATCATAATTACCTTTAATTTGTGTTTTCTAGTTTGTGTTTTAGCCTAGTAGTTAGAGCATTGGGCCAGTAACCGAAAGGTTGGTGGATCGAATCCCTGAGCTGACAAGGTAAAAATCAGTTGTTCTGCCCCTGAACAAGGCAGTTAACCCACTGTTCCTAGGCCATCATTGTAAATAAGAATTTGTTCTTGACTGACTTGCCTAGTTAAATAAAGGTTAAATAAAAATAAAAGATTAATTTATAATAGTGAGAGGTTAGCATGTCTTGGGCGTATGATCTTTGTGTCTGTAACTTTCCACTCATCATTATTCACGATTCATTCAGGACTATTCGTAATCGTGGTAGCATCCACATGAATGTATACGTTTTTAGAAACATATTCTAGTTTATTTACAATAAAAAAATGACTACAAATTGACGCAATACATTATTTACCATTTATTTCTATTGAGCACAAAATACTCTGAAACACAATCAAAACAAACAGCAAACGCATCCAACAAGTTGGGAGACAAGTGTCATGTAATCATTGTGTGCTAGGAATATGGGACCAAATATTCAACGTTTGACTACTTTAATACACAAGTGAATTTGTCCCAATACTTTTGGTCCACTAAAATGGGAGGACTATGTACAAAAAGCGCTGTAATTTCTAAACGGTTCACCTGATATGGATGAAAATAACCTCAAATGAAATCTGACAGTCTGCACTTTAACACTGTATTATTTCAAAGTGCTGGAGTACAGAGCCAAAACAACAACAGTTTCACTGTCCTAATACTTTTGGACCTCACGGTGTATAGTTATCAACATTTTCAAAATATATTTACTTAGTTGAATAGGTTCTCCTTGTCTCCGTTTTCTGGGTCCTTAACAATTGAAATAATGTTTTTGTTGGAAAATAATGATATTTCTGGTGTTAGTAAAATGCAGCCAGCCATGTGGACGATTGTAGGTCTTCCACCAGACTGACTCTGGTCTTCCAAAATGGCACCTAGAGTGGTTGGTAGGTGATGCAACTGCAACCCCTCTATGGTCTAGAAGAGGAGGATGTGAATAATCTACAGCCTCATCTCTCAGCACTAAACTATTTGCTTTCTTTTCTCCTCACTGTTTTATCTTCCTTCAATGTGATTAAAGGCTGACTCAGTGTTTCCACTGTCTGAAAATAGACTCACTGTTAGTTGCTGATCTATAGAAGTGTTATGAAAACTCACTTTTTATATGGAGGGGGGGAAGAAGGGTGGGGTGAGAAAGATGGCTATGTCTCCTGAATCTCTGTCCCAGTGGAAATAGACCAAAATGCTGCAGACACACAAATAGGATTCTGGGCAGAATTATTGACAGGCTCAGCACTGTTGTGACAGAGAGAGAGAGAGGAGGGGAGAGGGAGGGAGAGGTAGAGAGAAGGTGTGGGGCAAAGATGGAAAGATACAGGGAGTAACAGAGAGGGAGAGAGATGGGAGTGGCAGAGAGGGAGAGAGATGGGAGTAACAGAGAGGGAGAGAGATGGGAGTGGCAGAAAGGGAGAGAGATGGGAGTGGCAGAGAGGGAGAGAGATGGGAGTGGCAGAGAGGGAGAGAGATGGGAGTGGCAGAGAGGGAGAGAGATGGGAGTGGCAGAGAGGGAGAGAGATGGGAGTGGCAGAGAGGGAGAGAGATGGGAGTGGCAGAGAGGGAGAGAGATGGGAGTAACAGAGAGGGAGAGAGATGGGAGTGGCAGAGAGGGAGAGAGATGGGAGTGGCAGAGAGGGAGAGAGATGGGAGTGGCAGAGAGGGAGAGAGATGGAAGTAACAGAGAGGGAGAGAGATGGAAGTGGCAGAGAGGGAGAGAGATGGGAGTGGCAGAGAGGGAGAGAGATGGGAGTGGCAGAGAGGGAGAGAGATGGGAGTGGCAGAGAGGGAGAGAGATGGGAGTGGCAGAGAGGGAGAGAGATGGGAGTGGCAGAGAGGGAGAGAGATGGGAGTGGCAGAGAGGGAGAGACCCCAGTGGAAAGAAAATATCCCAACTATAATTTCCATTTCACCCTCTAATGCCTCTCACAAGTCGTCTAGGGCTTCGTGCCTGGGCTAGGTGGGTGGGCCGCGGGTGGAGGAGAGGAGGATGGGAAGAGAGATGGCTGGGTAATGCTACAGGAGTGTGTGAAAGAGAGAGAGCCTGGGGTTGAGGACGAGGACGAGAAGAGCGATGGGTGGGTAATGCCAGTATGATGGAGACCCCCATTTGCCTTTCGGCACTTTGCCAGGTTCACCCCCGACAAACAGCGGCTGTGGAACAGACTGCATGCCCTGAGTCATTCAGCAAAGTGAAAGTGGATGGGTCGGGACTATAGGACTTTTACCTCCTCTGTCTGTGTGTGTGTGTCATAAGCATCACTACCTGACTACGTTCCCTGTTAGCGGGGAGGAGGACACCAGTAACAAAGGCCTTTTATAGCCAACTTTGAGGAGAGCTTTACAGTTTGACCCCAGGAAGACTAGGCATCAGCAAACAGGGAATCCACTAATTCTATGACTGTCACTCAAGATATTTATTTCATGGTAACCCAACTTTTAGTTGTTTTGGTTTGCTGCCATGCTGAGGAATACTTTCAGCCAGGACCTGCGTAGCTTGCTGCTGACTGATGTAGGTGAGGAAATAAAACAACAACAGCACAAAGGAGAGATGGAACCTGTCACAATAAAATAACAACACAAAGGAGAGATGGAACCTGTCACAATAAAATAACAACACAACAGAGAGATGGAACCTGTCACAATAAAATAACAGCACAAAGGAGAGATGGAACCTGTCACAATAAAATAACAGCACAAAGGAGAGATGGAACCTGTCACAATAAAATAACAACACAAAGGAGAGATGGAACCTGTCACAATAAAATAACAACAGCACAACGGAGAGATGGAACCTGTCACAAGAAAATAACAACACAAAGGAGAGATGAAACCTGTCACTGTAACGTCCTGACCAGAGTTCTTATGTGTTTTGCTTGTTTAGTGTTGGTCAGGACGTGAGCTGGGTGGGAATTCTATGTTGTGTGTCTAGTTCGTCTGTTTCTGTGTTCAGCCTAATATGGTTCTCAATCAGAGACAGCTGTCAATCGTTGTCCCTGATTGAGAATCATATATAGGTGGCTTGTTTTGTGTTGGGGATTGTGGGTGGTTGTTTCCTGTCTCTGTGTTTGTGTTCTGCACCAGCTAGGACTGTGACGGTATGTTCTTTTGTTATTTTGTATAGTGTATTGTTTTGTTTTGATTAAATTCATTATGGAAAATTACCACGCTGCGTATTGGTCCTCTGATCCTTCTCGCCTCTCCTCGTCCGAGGAGGAGGAAGAGCTAGACTGCCGTTACAGTCACAATAAAATAACAGCACAAAGGAGAGATGGAACCTGTCACAATAAAATAACAGCACAAAGGAGAGATGGAACCTGTCACAATAAAATAACAACACAACGGAGAGATGGAACCTGTCACAATAAAATAACAGCACAAAGGAGAGATGGAACCTGTCACAATAAAATAACAACACAAAGGAGAGATGGAACCTGTCACAATAAAATAACAACACAATGGAGAGATGGAACCTGTCACAATAAAATAACAGCACAAAGGAGAGATGGAACCTGTCACAATAAAATAACAACACAAAGGAGAGATGGAACCTGTCACAATAAAATAACAACACAAAGGAGAGATGGAACCTGTCACAATAAAATAACAACACAAAGGAGAGATGGAACCTGTCACAATAAAATAACAACACAAAGGAGAGATGGAACCTGTCACAATAAAATAACAACACAACAGAGAGATGGAACCTGTCACAATAAAATTACAGCACAAAGGAGAGATGGAACCTGTCACAATAAAATAACAACACAAAGGAGAGATGGAACCTGTCACAATAAAATTACAGCACAAAGGAGAGATGGAACCTGTCACAATAAAATAACAGCACAAAGGAGAGATGGAACCTGTCACAATAAAATAACAACACAAAGGAGAGATGGAACCTGTCACAATAAAATAACAGCACAACAGAGAGATGGAACCTGTCACAATAAAATTACAGCACAAAGGAGAGATGGAACCTGTCACAATAAAATAACAACACAAAGGAGAGATGGAACCTGTCACAATAAAATAACAGCACAACAGAGAGATGGAACCTGTCACAATAAAATTACAGCACAAAGGAGAGATGGAACCTGTCACAATAAAATAACAACACAAAGGAGAGATGGAACCTGTCACAATAAAATAACAGCACAAAGGAGAGATGGAACCTGTCACAATAAAATAACAACACAAAGGAGAGATGGAACCTGTCACAATAAAATAACAGCACAAAGGAGAGATGGAACCTGTCACAATAAAATAACAACACAAAGGAGAGATGAAACCTGTCACAATAAAATAACAACACAACGGAGAGATGGAACCTGTCACAATAAAATAACAACACAAAGGAGAGATGGAACCTGTCACAATAAAATAACAACAGCAGAAAGGAGAGATGGAACCTGTCACAATAAAATAACAACAGCAGAAAGGAGAGATGGAACCTGTCACAATAAAATAACAGCACAAAGGAGAGATGGAACCTGTCACAATAAAATAACAACACAATGGAGAGATGGAACCTGTCACAATAAAATAACAACACAAAGGAGAGATGGAACCTGTCACAATAAAATAACAACAGCACAACGGAGAGATGGAACCTGTCACAAGAAAATAACAACACAAAGGAGAGATGAAACCTGTCACAATAAAATAACAGCACAAAGGAGAGATGGGACCTGTCACAATAAAATAACAGCACAAAGGAGAGATGGAACCTGTCACAATAAAATAACAACACAAAGGAGAGATGAAACCTGTCACAATAAAATAACAGCACAAAGGAGAGATGGAACCTGTCTGTAACGTCCTGACCAGAGTTCTTATGTGTTTTGCTTGTTTAGTGTTGGTCAGGACGTGAGCTGGGTGGGAATTCTATGTTGTGTGTCTAGTTCGTCTGTTTCTGTGTTCAGCCTAATATGGTTCTCAATCAGAGACAGCTGTCAATCGTTGTCCCTGATTGAGAATCATATATAGGTGACTTGTTTTGTGTTGGGGATTGTGGGTGGTTGTTTCCTGTGTCAGTGTTTGTGCCACACAGGACTGTGACGGTTAGTTCGTTTGTTATTTTGTATCGTGTCTATGTCTAACGTTAGTAGCTTGTGTATTGCACTTTCGTTTGTAGCTTCACGGTCGTTTGTTGTTTTGTATTAGTTTGTCAGTATCTTGTCTTTGTGTTTATTAAATTCATGGAAAATTACCACGCTGCACATTGGTCCTCCGATCCTTCTCTCCTCTCCTCGTCCGAGGAGGAGGAAGAGCTAGACTGCCGTTACAGAACCACCCACCTAACTCGGACCAAGAAGCGTGAGTACGAGCAGCAGCGGCCCACTACACAGGAATCCTGGACATGGGAGGAAATTCTGGAGGGTAAAGGACACTGGGCTCACATTGGAGAATATCGCCGCTCTCGGGAAGAGATGGAGGCAGTTAAAGCCCAGGAGCGGTGGTATGAGGAGGCAGCACGTAAGCGAGGCTGGAAACCCGAGAAGAAATCCCCAAAAAATTCTTGGGGGGGGGGGGGGCTAAAGGGTAGTGTGGCGAAGTCAGGTAGGAGACCTGCGCCCACTTCCCACGCTTACCGTGGAGAGCGGGAGTACGGGCAGACACCGTGTTATGCGGAAGAGCGCACGGTGTCTCCTGTACGTGTGCATAGCCCGGTGCGGGTTATTCCACCTCCCCGCACTGGGCGGGCTAGATTGAGCATTGAGCCAAGTGCCATGAAGCCGGCTCAACATATCTGGCCTCCAGTACGTCTCCTCGGGCCGGTGTACATGGCACCAGCCTTACGTATGGTGTCCCCGGTTCGCCAACAGAGCCCAGTGCGGGTTATTCCACCTCCCCGCACTGGACGGGCTACGGGGAGCATTCAACCAGGTAAGGTTGGGCAGGCTCGGTGCTCAAGGGAGCCAGTACGCCTGCACGGTCCGGTATATCCGGCGCCACTTTCCCGCCCCAGCCCAGTACCACCAGTGCCTACACCACGCACCAGGCTTCTAGTGCGTCTCCAGAGCCCTGTTCCTCCTCCACGCACTCGCCCTGAGGTGCGTGCCCTCAGTCCGGTACCACCAGTTCCGGCACCACGCACCAGGCCTATAGTGCGCTTTGAGAAACCAGTGTGCCCTGTTCCTGCTCCCCGCACTAGCCTTGAGGTGCGTGTCTCCAGTCCGGTACCACCAGTTCCGGCACCACGCACCAGGCCTACTGTGCGCCTCAGCAGGTCAGAGTCGGCCATCTGCCCAACGGCGCCTGCACTGCTCGTCTGCTCAACGCCGCCTGCACTGCTCGTCTGCCCAGCGCCGTCTGAGCCATCTGTCTGCCCAGCGCCGTCTGAGCCATCCGTCTGCCCAGCGCCGTCTGAGCCATCCGTCTGCCCAGCGCCGTCTGAGCCATCCGTCTGCCCAGCGCCGTCTGAGCCATCTGTCTGCCCAGCGCCGTCTGAGCCATCTGTCTGCCCAGCGCCATCTGAGCCATCCGTCTGCCACGAGCCATTAGAGCCTCCCTTCTGTCCCGAGCCATTAGAGCCGTCCGTCAGTCAGGAGCCGCTAGAGCCGTCCGTCAGTCAGGAGCCGCCAGAGCCGCCAGCCAGTCAGGAGCCGCCAGAGCCGCCAGCCAGTCAGGAGCCGCCAGAGCCGCCAGCCAGTCAGGAGCCGCCAGAGCCGCCAGCCAGTCAGGAGCCGCCAGAGCCGCCAGCCAGTCAGGAGCCGCCAGAGCCGCCAGCCAGTCAGGAGCCGCCAGAGCCGCCAGCCAGTCAGGAGCCGCCAGAGCCGCCAGCCAGTCAGGAGCTGCCAGAGCTGCCCTCCAGTCATGAGCTGCCCTCCAGTCATGAGCTGCCCTTCAGTCATGAGCTGCCATACAGTCATGAGCTGCCCTACAGTCATGAGCTGCCCTACAGTCATGAGCTGCCCTACAGTCATGAGCGGCCTTCCAGTCATGAGCTGCCCTACAGTCATGAGCTGCCCTACAGTCATGAGCTGCCCTACAGTCATGAGCTGCCCTACAGTCATGAGCTGCCCTCCAGTCATGAGCTGTCCTCCAGTCATGAGCTGCCCTCCAGTCATGAGCTGCCCTCCTGTCATGAGCTGCCCTCCAGTCATGAGCTGCCACTCAGTCATGAGCTGCCACTCAGTCCGGAGCTGCCATTCAGTCCGGAGCTGCCATTCAGTCCGGAGCTGCCATTCAGTCCGGAGCTGCCATTCAGTCCGGAGCTGCCATTCAGTCCGGAGCTGCCATTCAGTCCGGAGCTACCTCTCTGTCCTGAGCTACCTCTCTGTCCTGAGCTACCTCTCTGTCCTGAGCTACCTCCTAAATCATGTGGGGGCCTTGGGGAGGATTCTTAGGCCAAGGTCGTGGGCGAGGGTCGCCACTCAAAGGACGCTAAGGAGGGGGACAAAGACAGTGGTGGAGTGGTGTCCTCGTCCACCGCCGGAGCCGCCACCGCGGACAGATGCCCACCCAGACCCTCCCCTTGAGTTTTAGGGGTGCGTTCGGAGTCCGCACCTCAGGGGGGGGGTACTGTAACGTCCTGACCAGAGTTCTTATGTGTTTTGCTTGTTTAGTGTTGGTCAGGACGTGAGCTGGGTGGGAATTCTATGTTGTGTGTCTAGTTCGTCTGTTTCTGTGTTCAGCCTAATATGGTTCTCAATCAGAGACAGCTGTCAATCGTTGTCCCTGATTGAGAATCATATATAGGTGGCTTGTTTTGTGTTGGGGATTGTGGGTGGTTGTTTCCTGTGTCAGTGTTTGTGCCACACAGGACTGTGACGGTTAGTTCGTTTGTTATTTTGTATCGTGTCTATGTCTAACGTTAGTAGCTTGTGTATTGCACTTTCGTTTGTAGCTTCACGGTCGTTTGTTGTTTTGTATTAGTTTGTCAGTATCTTGTCTTTGTGTTTATTAAATTCATGGAAAATTACCACGCTGCACATTGGTCCTCCGATCCTTCTCTCCTCTCCTCGTCCGAGGAGGAGGAAGAGCTAGACTGCCGTTACAATGTCACAATAAAATAACAACACAACGGAGAGATGGAACCTGTCACAATAAAATAACAGCACAAAGGAGAGATGGAACCTGTCACAATAAAATAACAACACAAAGGAGAGATGGAACCTGTCACAATAAAATAATAAAATAACAACACAAAGGAGAGATGGAAACTGTCACAATAAAATAACAACAGCACAAAGGAGAGATGGAACCTGTCACAATAAAATAACAACAGCAGAAAGGAGAGATGGAACCTGTCACAATAAAATAACAGCACAAAGGAGAGATGGAACCTGTCACAATAAAATAACAACACAAAGGAGAGATGGAACCTGTCACAATAAAATAACAACAACACAAAGGAGAGATGGAACCTGTCACAATAAAATAACAACAGCAGAAAGGAGAGATGGAACCTGTCACAATAAAATAACAGCACAAAGGAGAGATGGAACCTGTCACAATAAAATAACAACACAAAGGAGAGATGAAACCCGTCACAATAAAATAACAACACAAAGGAGAGATGAAACCTGTCACAATAAAATAACAGCACAATGGAGAGATGGAACCTGTCACAATAAAATAACAGCACAAAGGAGAGAAGGAACCTGTCACAATAAAATAACAACACAAAGGAGAGATGGAACCTGTCACAATAAAATAACAACATAAAGGAGAGATGAAACCTGTCACAATAAAATAACAACACAACGGAGAGATGGAACCTGTCACAATAAAATAACAGCACAAAGGAGAGATGGAACCTGTCACAATAAAATAACAACACAAAGGATAGATGGAACCTGTCACAATAAAATAAAGCACAAAGGAGAGATGGAACCTGTCACAATAAAATAATAACACAAAGGAGAGATAGAACCTGTTACAATAAAATAACAACACAAAGGAGAGATGGAACCTGTCACAAATAAATAACAACACAAAGGAGAGATGGAACCTGTCACAATAAAATAACAACACAATGGAGAGATGGAACCTGTCACAATAAAATAACAGCACAAAGGGGAGATGGAACCTGTCACAATAAAATAACAACACAAAGGAGAGATGGAACCTGTCACAATAAAATAACAACACAAAGGAGAGATGGAACCTGTCACAATAAAATAACAACACAAAGGAGAGATGGAACCTGTCACAATAAAATAACAACACAAAGGAGAGATGGAACCTATCACAATAAAATAACAACACAAAGGAGAGATGGAACCTGTCACAATAAAATAACAACACAAAGGATAGATGGAACCTGTCACAATAAAATAAAGCACAAAGGAGAGATGGAACCTGTCACAATAAAATAATAACAGCACAAAGGAGAGATAGAACCTGTTACAATAAAATAACAACACAAAGGAGAGATGGAACCTGTCACAAATAAATAACAACACAATGGAGAGATGGAACCTGTCACAATAAAATAACAGCACAAAGGAGAGAAGGAACCTGTCACAATAAAATAACAACACAAAGGAGAGATGGAACCTGTCACAATAAAATAACAACATAAAGAAGAGATGAAACCTGTCACAATAAAATAACAACACAATGGAGAGATGGAACCTGTCACAATAAAATAACAGCACAAAGGGGAGATGGAACCTGTCACAATAAAATAACAACACAAAGGAGAGATGGAACCTGTCACAATAAAATAACAACACAAAGGAGAGATGGAACCTATCACAATAAAATAACAACACAAAGGAGAGATGGAACCTGTCACAATAAAATAACAACACAAAGGAGAGATGGAACCTGTCACAATAAAATAACAACACAAAGGAGAGATGGAAACCTGTCACAATAAAATAACAACACAACGGAGAGAGATGGAACCTGTCACAATCAAAATAACCCGCCACAAAGGAGAGATGTTAGGTACCTGTCACAATAAAATAACAAACACAAAGGCGGAGATGGAACGCTGTCACAATTAAATAACAGCACAAAGGATGAGATGGAACCTGTCACAATAAAATAACAACCACAAAGGAGAGAT